>NC_022009.1:122089224-122097152 GCF_000317375.1 Microtus ochrogaster | reverse complement strand
AGACAGAGAGAGAGAGAGAGAGAGAGAGAGAGAGAGAGAGAGAGCAAACTCCCTTGCAAGTTCTTTCTTGTCCTTAGTTGAAGAAAGCACACCTTTCCGAGATAACACTTCCTCCATGTCTTAAAATGGTTATGTGTCCAGCCAGGGTAGCAAAGACTCAGCATTCTGGTTCCAATAAAGGACATCTGGGAAGCTTATCAACTGTAAGGCCCCACAGAGCTTGACTCCTGCACACACTCAATCCAGTAAATTCTTTCAGTAGTGATGAGCCTGCAGAGGCTAGCAATAACCTATTCTCCTAGAGCACCCTCTTGTACTTGCTTTCTGAAATCCAGTCTGAGACATCAATGATGTGAGTGGTCTGATTTTTATATAGAAACTTGCTTATATCTAAGTTTGGAGCCATAAAATTTGATAACAAAAATCAAGAATCAAGAAGTTGATGGAATTGTGTCATCCATTGCTGGGTACTTAGCCACTTACTCTCAGCACTTTGAGCCACTATCCACTGCAACAAGAAGCTTCTCTGACCAAAGTTTGGAGCCTCACAGATCTATGGACATAAACAAAAATATTTAGACGGCAGATTGACAACCCAGCTATTTAGAGTAGGATCAGATGGTTCTCCCCTCGGGCCTATGACTTCTCTAGCCACACAACCCTAACCAAATTTTATAATTCAGTGAATAAATTTCAACTAAGACTTTGCAGATTCATTTTTATGATTCATTACACATAACCAGATCTTGAAAGAAGATTTTCTGATTCCTTTCAAATGATAGTAATCAAGAGGAAATGTGGCAGAGGGTGGCAGCATAGAACACTGAAAAGAAATGAGATATAATAATTGTGTCTATGAGAGGTCAGACGAGCTAAAAACACAATTTTCTTCTCAACTCATAGCTGGCTTTCAAATAATTTACTATTTTTACATTTTCTTTTATATATACCATTATTTATAATACCTTCTTCTTTAGAATTTCTATGTCTACTATTAGTAATGTAGTTAAGTTGTGATATTAAAGTCATATTTTTTCCAATAGGATTAAAAAGTACGGGGGTTCTGATAAAACCTACCACTGTTTGCCTGAGCTATCAACAACTGTGGTTTTCAGACTCTGAACTTTTTCTGTCCATTGTCTTGAGTTCATAGGCAGATCCCTCTGCTATACAGCAGTCTAGAAAAAATAACAGTGATCTTCAGGGCTCTACATCCCCCTTTTAAGCCTCCTATCCACAAATACCGTTATGCTCACACCTTATGTGATACCAGTCTTGATTTTACCAGAGTTAGGTTAAGGATTTGAAAGTATTCTCAAATGAAGTTCTGGTTGTTGCTACTTTCTATTATTTCACTAACTATAAAATGCTGTAGATAAGAGCGAGCAGCTTCTTGATTCATCATGAAATTATACCCCAATAAAATCATTCAGTAATGGTATCAGGATTATGTCATTAGGATCTAAGAATTCCCTGTAGCTGAAAGTTGAGGAGAGCAAGCATCGAAGCAGTCAGTCCAGAATCTCCAAATGTTAAGAGTAATACATTAAGAAAAATTAGGCATCTGGATGAAGATAAAAATTTGAATACAACTAATAGATGAAAACATGTCTGTTCTAGAACAATGGTCCTCAACCTCCCCTTGCTTCCTAACTAAAACCCTTTAATGCTGTTCCTCATGCTGTGGTGACCCCCAATCAGGAAATTATTTTTGATGCTGCTTCATAACTGTAATTTTGCTACTGTTACGAATCATATATAAACATCTGTGTCTTCCAACAGTTTTAGGCTACTCCTGTAAATGGGTCTGGCAACTGCCAAGGGGTCATGATCCACAGGTGAAGAACCACTGTTCTAGAGTCTGGCGTACTGGATTGAGGATAGCCCTTAATTGGAAGCCGGTACGGGATGAGGGTTTCAGCTGCATCTGCTCTCACCAGAAGCTCGACCTCTAACTGCATGCTTCATGACCTTTCCCCGTGTCTCTATGTGCTTCAACAGCAGATGTGTTATTGGCGTGCCTGGATGACTATAAGATGCATATTCCTGGTTCCACCAGTATGAGAATGGCGTACCTGTATGAGAGAAACAGATTTGATGGACACCATCATCTGTCAAGAAAAGAATGTGAATGAATTTACCTGTGAAAGTACAGTGGGAAGGTGCCTAAATTTCCACCATGCTGCTCAGCAGTATTGAGCAGAAGTCCTTCTGGCTCCCACGCTATGCCAAGGGACATGAAGCTGTTCCACTTCTCATTCAGGCACAAATGAGAACAGGAAACATTCTTAGCAATGTAGCATCAGTGACTTCACTCTCTGTACCTCTATAATGAGTGGCTAAATGTGGAAAGACATCAGTTGCTCCTGATGAGAATGTGTGTCTCTCTGCCCAGCAGCTCTCAGGGAGAAAAGAAGCTCAAAGAATCCAAAATTTGAAAAATAAGACTTGAGATGTGCCTGCATGATTTGAGATACGATATAAACAGCAGAAGAAGGAATGCTAGGTGGGGTGGGAGACATCACCATGAAAAATTGCAGGATGGATAAATCTTGGATGCAAAGCATCTTAAACACTTGATCTAATCTCTGTGTTTGATCCGAGCGAAATTGAATTATGTTAGATAAAACTCAGATACCAGCGTCAGCAGAACACTAAGAGTGAAGGCCTCAGGGTGTTGCGTTTCTTTGCTTTGCTTATTTGCATTCTACATTCATAATTTTTAGTTTGCTTATGCATCTAGCCACAACTGATTGAGCATCCATAACATGCCACATTTAGTTCCAAAATTTTCTCAACATTTATAGAAAACAACATTCACTTGAAGCTCCCTATTTGGCATGTTTTGATATGGTTCACCTGTGTCTACAGCTGTGCACTGTGTGTGTTTGTCTCTGTATATCCATTAGTATTGTGGAAGTGTGTGTGCATGTGCATGTGTGCGTGTGTGCGTGTGTGCGTGTGTGTATGTGTGCGTGTGTGCATGTGTGCATGTGTGCGTGTGTGCGTGTGTGTGTGTGTGTGGTGATATTTTGTTTGTGCTCTAACAAATAAAGCTTTTCTAGAGATCAGAGTGCAGAGCTCGCCACTAGTTAACCATAGAGGCCAGGCAGTGGTGCACACACCATTAATCCCAGCATTTGGGAGGAGGAAAGAGAAAGTAATATGACCAGGCAGAGAGAGGAAGTTAAAAAGTAGGATGGAGACAGGAATTTACCGCGTTTTGGCTGAGAAGTTGGCAAAGTAACAGGTGACTATGACTTGGTCCTTTGTATCTTTGATTTTTTAATTAAGATCAGTTAAAATTTGCAGTACATCTAGCACCCAATATGAGGCACAAACGCATGAACTTGAGATTAAGAGCTATTAGAATTTCCGCTGTGTATGGGGGGGGACGAGGGAGAGAGAGAGATTTTATGAACTGGATAAAAGTGCATAAACTCATAATGAAGGTTTTATTCACACTATTTCTGTGCATTGAACATCATACAACTTTTGGACAGAGGGTTTTAAATCAATGACAAATGCATATCTGTCACCCAGGAGTCCCTCCCTGGGTTTGATGTCTAATACTAAAAACCTAAACAAATAAAATTATAATTTGGGAACATAGAACTAAGAAGATTGGTGGAAGGAGGTTTTCACTTGAGTAAACCTTGGATATTTTCTCTGGTAGCCTGTCCATTGTGTTTCAAAAACCCCGTAAAATTTACAGATCAGGCTTTCCTGTTGCTAGCTAGGTCAGGTCTACTCAATGCCATGGAGGCTCCATAAACATAGAAGCAACTCTAGCAAGACATAAAAGCATTCAGATCTAAAAATCATCAGTAGGGAAAATACAGATAATTTTAGTGCTGTTGGATTGTCAAATACCTAACCACATAGGTGACAAAAGTCATCTGTGTCCAGATACACTCTACAATGATTAAAAAAATATTTATGAAATTTGTGAAGCCACACAAACAGCAAGATATTTCTGTAATGCAATTCATTTCGTACTTGAGCTAGAAGGCATATTTAAAGGTGAATGTGAATTTATTCATTAATTGATTATCAAATGGGTGATCTTTTATTCTGTTTTATAAATAGCACATGACAAGACTATTACTCTTTTTCCAGTCATTTCACTATTATCTTTTGAAAGTTTTATTGGATTCTAATGCAGGGTGTTAAGTCTTGAAACCATTTAAAAATAAGAGACAACAAAAGCAGATTCAGTAGGCTATATTTTTATATATTTGTGAATACACACATATAAATGTAACAATAATAATTAAATAAAATAGGTATCAATTTGAGAGTGAGGGGAGCCATGAAAGTGAGAGTATCTGGGAGAGGATGGAAGGAAGAAAGGGACCAGTAGAAGTCGCTAATTGTAGAGATAAATGGAAAGAAAAATCATCTCTCTAGGCTAATGATCTATGTTCGAAACAGCAGGAGTGCAAACTATGCACTAAGAGGAAATTTACTTTAAACAATTAACTTAGAATGTAGTCAGAATTTTGATGCAGTAGTCACTTTCAAAGACCATCAAACAACGTTTTTGTGATCTAAATCAGCCCAATGTTTTCTAAGCCACGCGGCCTTTTCCTAAGAATGTGGAGAGGAGGTCTACATTCTTAGGGACTAGGAGCTTAGCTGAGGAGCGTCCTCAATTTTAAACATGTGAAAATCGGGTGGTCACTATGTTGGAGGCAAGTTCAAAATTGAGCAGAGGTTAATATACTTAAGCCTTTGTTGGACTCCCTGTCATCTCTCCCATAATTTCACCCAAGCAGGTTCTGTTTTCTTTCTGCGTAATTATCTCTGGCATACATCTGGCAACTTAATCCTTGAGAATCTTTCTGCAGTTCTGCAAGGAGTGGAGTTCATGGAGCGTTTCAGAGCATCCTTGAACTGAAATTGTAGCTGGGGAGAGGGCTGGCCCGATTCCTCCTCCCACGGACACTTAGAGTGCCATTGATTTGTAGGGCTGCTTTCAGGGGCACTAAAATAAAGTTAACTGCAGAGGAGATGAAAAAGATGCTATCTCAGGGAACCATGTTCCTTCCTGCTGTGTGGCCTCTTCCAATATATCAGGGTCACTCTAGACCATCCCAGAGACAGTCCCGTTCCCATCGCCTCCCTTCAGAAATGCAGACTGGAACAGATACAGATGTTACCACAAGAACGGCTAGCTTCCTTTATTGTTCCCGTTACTGCTTCATTACATTGTTTGCACCAAGAATCCTTTAACAGCAAATAAATCTATTCACAGCATTAGAAATGTATCCCTGAGCTGTTTTACAAATGTTTCCTTGCCATACCTTACAATGCACAGACACTGTGAAGTCTAGTGCATCATGGGTGCTCATCAAAGAGCTCTTGTTCTAGGTACTAAAGTATATACATAGATTTGTGTTGTAAAAATATGGTTTGTTTTTTTTTGTGTGTTGTTCTTGCTGTTGTTTTCGGAATCCACAATCTCGTGCATGCAAGACAGATTCTAGGCCTGAGATGCACCCACAGGAGCTATAATAGAATTTTAGAATTAAAAAGCTATCTTATTTGAGAACTAGATTGGTTTCCTGGAAAAGTGCTTGATTGAGTAATGGTTTCTCTCATAATTTCTGAGATTCATTATTACTTATTGTTTAGGAAAGATATGAAAAAATAATAATTTGATACAAAAAAATCTCTGAGTACCAGTAATTTTCCAGTAGCCTCTTATCAATAAACCATGCATTTTGAAATCTGAGAATTAAACAGAAGTTAGAAAATGGAGAAAATTAACTTAGTTGGATAATTACTTATGGATTTGTCTTGTAAATGAAAGTGCAATGATTTGGTTCATCTTTCTGGGTCTCTCGAAATGCATCCACAGCAGGCAAGGTGACAACATGGGGCAATTGGCTGAATCAGTAAAAGCCTCTCCAAAGGAGATGAATCCCATGGGAAGAACTGTGGTCAAGCAAGTGCCAGGGAAGCAGAGGCAAGAGTAACTTCTTGACTAAGCACCTGTACACAAATGCATAGCATATGTTCACTAAACCGCGTAAGTTAAAACAGTGAAGGAATGAAAGGTACATGTTTATGACCACAACATAAATGAGTGGCTGTGGGCACAACATGACTGATAAGAGGAACATGGGAATGCAGGAATATCTTCTATTACAACAAACATAAGAGTCTGATCCATCCACCCTTGTTTGTTTCTTCCAGCTACTTGAAAGACTGATGGAGATTATTGAAGCTTAAGTGTTCAAGACCAATTGCAGAAACATAGAGGATATGAAAAATAAGGAATAAGAGGAAAGAAAGAAGGAAGGGAGGGAGGGAGGGAGGGGGAGGGGAAAGGAAGGAGGCTTTGTGTGAAGGGAGTGCCTAGTCTTATTGCAACTTTATATGCCATGTTTGATTAATATCCCTGGGAGGTCTGCCCTTTTCTAAAGGAAAATTTGGAGGAGGAGTGGATGGGAGGAGGGAGATACTGGGAGAAGAGAGGGAAAACTGTGTGGGAATGTCATATATGAGAGAATAAATAAAAAATGAAATCATGAAATTCAAAATGGATGAAACTAGAGAAAATAAGGACAAATATAGTATGTATTTATTTACATGTGGATATCAGTTGTTAAGTCTATGTTTAAAAAGATAAATTTTGTACAACCATGAAGGTTAGATCTAGAGTAGGGACTGAGGTGGGGGCAGATAGACCTCTTTATAAATGAGTAATAGAATAGATAGTTATGAATGGATGGGGCTGGAACAGGATCAGGTGGAAAGTGAGAAGAGGGCAATGAGGATGGGAATAGAACGAGAGACAACTAAAATGAAGGGTTGATTGGGCATAGTCTGGAAACTCAATATATTTGAAGCTTCCCAAAATATACACATAGGTGAAGGCAATCTATATGAGTTCACCAAATAATGGCAAATACAGAAACCCTAGTGACCATCTCTTATCAGCAAATGAAGCTTCAAATACTGGGATTATATTACGACTAACTAAGTTGTTGGCTAAGGAAGTCTCATCTTTCTTCCAAGGAACCCAGACTGTTGCCAAGAATACAAGTTGCTCTTCATAAACTGTCTGCAAGTTCCCGTTGATGAAGACAACACTACACAGCTCATTGAACATGGAAAGGTTAGGCTGATGCCTATGCAAAACCTTCACCCCTATGTTCCAGCATCTCTGGTACAGGAAGCTACTCTGCAGGCTACCAAAGGAGAAACTCAAAAACCAATCAAGCTATAAACCCTTTGACCTAAAATTATGTCCTGCCTGCAAAGTATTCTAATGCAAATATGGCACAAAGTATGTGGGAATAACCAGTTAACATCTGGTACGATGAAAGGCCCACTCCACAGGGAGAAACCCACATTCAACACTGCTTGGCTGACCAAGAACCTTAGAAGAGGTAGCCCAGGAATCTAGGGTAATGTTGTGGGATAGAATATTACTTTAACTATATAAAGATGTGCTACATTTGTTTATGCTGTATTTCTTAAATTGTGTAAAGATGGTGTTGCTGTTTCACCTTGCCTGCCTAAAGTACCCAATTGGTTTAATAAAAAGTTAAACAACTAATATCTAGGCAATAGGCAGTCACTAGGGCTGGAAGGCAGAGAGAACAAGTCGGAGAAGAAACCTGAGCTTAAGAGGGGAAGAAGAGAATGCGGGATAAAGAGAAGGAGATGCCTGGAGCCAATCAACTGCCCAGCAGCCAGCTAGGTAGGTGTGGAGTAGAACACACAAAATAGAGGAAAGGTAAAAAGCCCTGAGGCAAAATATAGATGACAAAACAGATTAAATTCAGTTATAAGAGCTGGCAAGAAACAAGCCTAAGTTAAGGTTGAGCTTTCATAACCAATAATGTCTCCATGTCATGATTTGGGAGTTGGATGGTAGTCAGAGACCAGCTTCAATGAATGAGGACTACTGAGAA
>NC_022009.1:122066139-122088354 GCF_000317375.1 Microtus ochrogaster | reverse complement strand
GGCTTACCTGGTAGAGTTCCATGTGGTGTCTGTCTCTGGTGGGGTTACACAGCTTTTCACTGACTTGGCCTTCTTTCTGCCAGCACTCAGTTTAGTTTTCCCTACCTAGCTCTGTTCTGCCCTGTTCTGCTATAGGCTCAAAGAAGTTTCTTTATTAACCAATGGTATTCAAAGCATCCAGCAGGGAATCCTATATCACCCACCCTACCAAGTATCTGGAAGGCAGCCATTCCCAAGGTGAAACCTCTGATTTCAAAAGAAGAAGCAGAAGTGTGTTTGAATATCCTGACCATTGGTCAGAGTTGAGTGGATCCACCTGTATGGGCCATCTTAATGTCAAAAAGACCAAACAACCTTAAGTCAGGATATGCAGCCACACTTGTCGACAGCTTTTGAACAAACTAAAATTCTCTGATCTTCGGGCAAGGTGGAAATAGGTTCACATTTTTGGACCTCCACAGATGGTGACTCAGGAGAAATCGTTCTATGGGGTAAAAACTAAAGCAGCAATAACATGACCCCTAATGATAAACTGCTATACTCATAGACCAATGCCTTCCCCAGCCATCATCAGAGAAGCTTCCTCTTGCAGCAGATGGGAACAAATACAGAGGTACACAGGCAGACATCATGCAGAGATTTAGATCTTGGAACATTCATACCTAAGTGATATGTCTGCATAAAATCCTTCTCCTCGGGTCTCAGGGAACCCTGCAGAGGAGGAGACAGAAAAAGCCTAAGAGTCAGAGTGATGAAGGAAACATGGTCCTACAAATCTACAGAATCAAAGCCGAGATCAACTCATAGAGAATAAGGCATCAGTCTTTATATTACCGGAAGTCTTTATATTACTGAGAATAAGGCATCAGTCTTTATATTACCGAAAGTCTTTATATTACCGAGAATAAGGCATCAGTCTTTATATTACCGAGAATAAGGCATCATGCCCAGGCCCTGAACGAGTCTGCACCTGGTGTGGTCCAACGGCTGAAAGGACAAGTGGAGACGAAGCCCATTCCTATCCCAGAAACCACTTGCAAGAGACTATTTAGTGTCTTCCAAGTAAGTGTCACTGGGGAAACAAACTACCTTTCAGATAGATTGTATACCCAGAAGTAGAAGACCAACAGAAAGGGAACTCAGTGGCTCTTTGGAGGTTACTTGTCTTCTATTCTGTCAGGGATTTTTCTTTTTGATATGCACTAGTTTCAGTAAGGGTGTTCTCTAAAGTCACAGGACTTACGAAATGATAAATTATGTGTGTATGTGTGTGTGTGTTGAGAGAGAGGGAATTTATTTATAGGGGAATTTATTGGAATGACTTACAGGCTGCAGCCCAAGCACAGCTGGTTGTGAGCGGAGAGTTCAAGCATCCAGTCGCTGCTCAGCCCACAAAGCTGGGTGTCTCAGCTGCCTTTCTGTATGTGCTGGGACCCCGAAGAAGTAGGCTCCAGTGCCAGTGAAGGAACGGACGTGCTGACAAGTCAAGGGCAGGCAGACAAGGAACTGATACACCCCATTCCTTCTACAGACTTCCAGTAGAAGGTGTGCTCCAGATTAATGATTTGCCTTCCTGCCTCAAGGTCTGGATTAAAGGCGTGTGTCATCCAGCTTCAATATCTGGATCAAAGGCACTTTATCTTCTAGCCTCAAGATCCAGATCACAATTGTGCCCTCCGTTTTTCGATTACAGTTCATTCCAGGTATAGTCAAGTTGATAACCAAGAGTACTTTTTAGTTTTATCTCATTTTTATATTTTATTTTATTTATCTGTATTTTCATTCTTTCTTTCCTACAGGTTCTTTACATATATATCATGACTTCCAGTTTAGTGTTTGCATGGAATTCCTTAGTGTGCAAATGAGGTGTGTTTTCTGTTGCCTTTGGCTCTTTTCCTTTTGTTTGTTTAGTACAATTATGGTGTGTTGGTTTTTGTTTTATCTGATTATATTATATTTTATTATCTTTTAGAAGGCTCCTTATGTTTTAATGAGTGACAGATAGGGGGTGGATCTGGATTGGAGGGGAGGTAGGGAAGAACCAGGAAGTATAGAAGGAAGGGAAACTTCATGATATATCATGTAAGAAAAAAATATCTACTCTCAGTAGAGGGATAATAAAGATATCTGGGGAAGGGAGAGAGAGCTCGGACATTAGGAGGTGAAGAGTATTTTCTGCTCCCCCGAGAGCACCAGGCTTCGGCTCCCAGAGCCCACTCTGGGTGGTCACAGTCACTTGTGTCTTCAGTTTAGTAGGGGTTGTTATATCTATGCCCTTCAGCAACGCCTGCACTCACGTGCACACATACCCCACCACACCCATACACATAGTTAAACAATACAGAAATGTCCTAATTTACACCTCTTTGTTAAGCATGGGAAAAGAATAGATTTCATGTTTTAGTTTCTAAGAGGTTGCCTCTCTAAATTTGTCTATTGATGATTACTGTAATGTGCCTGTCTACCCAGAGATCTCACCTAACTTTGTCTATTGATTACTGTAATGTGCCTGTCTACCCAGAGATCTCACCGGAGCTGGTTGTCTGTTCATACTTTCCACAGGATGGTTCTATTCATAATTGAATAAAAGTTTGGCTTTGTTCCTTCCCTGGGATATCTGCAACCCTGACACTAAGTAGTGGCCTGTCACTTACAAAAAGAAAAACAACATAAAAAAATCAAGGCCTGGACATGTACCCGAAGAACTCCACAGCTTACCACAAATACACTGCACAACCATGCTCATTGATGCTCTAGCCACAATAGCAAGGGAATGGAACCAGCCTAAATGTCTATCAAGAGATGAGTAGATAATAAAACGTGATGACATTCTGTTCCTCTATAAAGAATAAGGAAATAAAGAAGTCTGCTAAGGGCTGGTGAATTTGAGAAATATGATATTAAGAGAAGTGAACCAAATTCAGAAAGATAAAAAGTACATGTTCTCCCTTATATGTAAATCCTAGTTTAGACTGCAGGTTACATACACACACACACACACACACACACACACACACACACACACACACACGTACTCACTCATGCACATTGCCATAATACAGGCTATGTATGGAAATCGGTGCATGTACATTAAGCCTAAAAAACTGGGAAGTTGCTGATAAGCAAGTAAGAGTAGATGATTAGGAACGCGGGGTGGGGAGAACAAAGGACACATGGAATACAAAAGAGGGAAAATTGCTTTGCGGAAGAAGGGGTGTGGAGTCAGGAAAGGGTAATCTACTAAAACAGTCTTTGGTTGTAAACATGACCGGTATCCCTGTTTTGAAAATTAAAGACATAAGTCCTTTAAATAGCTTATTTTTGATTTCTTACTGTATTTACTTATAAATTAGATCACTTAAGATTCCTGCAAAATGTATAGCCTGCTTTTTCCTACGTAGATGAAAATATACTTTTAGAAGATTGTTTCAAATTTAGCTCAGGAAATTATTATACTTTTTGTCCAAGATCTGTGGAACAATTTACCTTACAAATGAGAAGGTATTGAAATCCCAGGGGTCTCTACAAATGGGCAGGGTAGCCATAACATTCCCACCACTAAGCAGCATTAATGATGTTTTCCATTAAGTGGGTTTCCAGACTGAAATGCAGAGTACATGTGTTTCTACAGACATATATCCTATTTAAATCCTAAGCATAAAGTAGAAATTATTTATTTTAGTAGCAAAACAGAAGATTTTTATTCTAAAATAAAATTATTTTAGAATTGTTCCAATACCTGTTAGTAAAGGTTTTTCAGCACCAGGGTCATAGCTGTGAAGAGAGTTGAAAGGCAGAAACAACATTCTGAGGAGAAGCTAACAGTAACTCAGGGAGGGGCGTGCCTTACACAATAAACTTCAGAATGAAAATCACTTGGGAGACATAAGACAATGCACACCCTGACCTCTCCTTTTAAAAATAGTACCAAAATGAACTCTGGCTTGTCCCTGGTGTGTCTGCCTTGGAAAGGGAAGCATACAAAGAGGCAACATTCTCTTTTATTTTTTTCTCCTTTGAGTGAAAGGAGAGGAAAGGGTATGCTGGGAAGCTGGCTTCAGATGTAACATGGAAAGTGAGAAGTTGGAACTGATGCTATTGGATGAAAGCATACAGGCCTTCACACTGAGTTATGAATAAGATCTGACTTGTATTTTCTCTGTGCTCCTTTCCTCTGTGACAAACTGTAAACTGAGACCGTGCCTTTGTTTCCCTACTTCCCAGACCAGAATAATCACACAGAAACTATATTAAATATAACACTGCTTGGCCAATGGCTCATGCAGATTTCTACCTAGCTCATATATCTTAAATTAACTCATTCCTATTAATCTGTGTATTGTCATGAGGCTGTAGCTTCCTGGAAAGGTTCTGGTGTCTTTTTTCTTCAGCAGCTACATGGCATCTCTCTGACTCCACCTTCTTTCCTCCTCTGTCTCTACTTGGACTTCCTGCCTTGCTGATTCTTCTCTGCCATTGACCAAAGCGGCTTCTTTATTAACCAATGGTAATAAAACACATTCAGAGCACACAGAGGGGAATCCCACATTAAGTAATGGATGCATGCATCTGCTTGGGTTAATCCCAGCCAAACATCTTTTCCAAGAAATCTGAGTGGTATTTCTTCATCAAACGTCCTTTTTCAACCAATTGCTCTTGTCCTCCTTGTCCCAAAAGAATTAAAAATAAGTAAAAGATAGCCAAACTTTTGCTGTTGTTTTGTTTTGCTTTTGTTTCTTCAAGACTTGTTTTTTTTTCTCTGTGTAATAGCTCTGGCTGTCCTGGAACTCACTCGGTTGACGAAACTAGCCTCAATCTCCTCCTGCCTCTGCCTCATCAGTTCTGGGATTAAAGTTGTGCACCTCCACTGTTTCAACTATGTTTAATCCTCAAACTAGAGTTCATTTTTGGAAAGAAATATTAGAAATGTGGAAGTAAAGTCAAGAACCCCCTCTTTCCACCGCAGAGTAAATGAAGGTCCGGACACCTGCACACCAGTTAAAGGACTAGGAATTGTGAAAATATCTTCTGTAGATGAACAAGATAGAAAGGAAGGAGGGGAAAGCGTGGAGAAGAGAAAGAGAGAAGGGGAAATGGTCAGAGATCTTAGAAACAAAGAACTCAGTCTGAGTCCAGCTTGGTAGAGCACCAGGGAGAATTAAGCCCTGGATTTGACTTTCAATGCCACATAAATTAATGTGGTGGAGACGTGCTTGCAATTCAAGCTCTTGTGAGATGAAGGCTGGATTGTAAGTTCAAGGTCATTCTTGGTTAAATAGCAAGTTTGAGGCCCACCCAGTCCCCATGAGATCCCTTCTAACCTAAAGAAGTTGAGAAAGAGGAAGGCTGAGGGCCCTAGGAGAAATCTGAGACATAGTGGTGGGCAAATGAGAACTAAATACATGGAATAAATGAATAAATTTTCAAAGGACAGATAAAATGCATAAAAAACAAAGCAATATAAAATAATCAGGTGAGTGCTTCACCTTGTAAAGATGTTTATTAAAACATAAAATAGCATTGTGACTCCTAATTTCTTTTTAACTGGTTTTAAATTTGTTAAATATTTACAAGTGCTTTCTTCCTAAGTGTTAAAACAAACATTATAATTAGCAGAAGGAAGTTGATCATTTCAGCAGTGGGTTGGGCTGTCAGTTAACCCACTCCTCCTTCACCAATGCAAGATCAGGTGCTTTGTAAATTGTTTTGTCTCTTTAATATTTTAGAAAGTTTTGACTATTCATTAAGATTGTTTCAAATAGTTGTATCTCTATGACTAAAACATTTCCCAACAGAGATGGTGGCTGATTTTTTGCTGTTATTATTTTGTCTTCTAGACTATTTGAATATTTTTGTCTCTGAGTTTCAAGCGAAAATATCTAGAGGATTCTATTACTACAAAAATAAAAGTGGTGTGGTTGGGTGGGAATGGGTGCACACCTTTAATCCCAGAACTTGAGAGGCAGAGACAGGTGCATCTCTATGAGTCTGAAGCCAGCCTGATCTACAAAGTGGATTCCGGGACAGCCAGGACTGTTACACAGAGAAACACGGACCTGAGAACAAACAAACTAAATAAATAAATACATAAATAAACTATTGGGGCTTAGGAAATGGTTGAGTGGATAAAGTAATTGCTGTAGAAGTGGATGTATTAAAACATGTGTGCCAGCATAGTACGCCTAAGGCAAGACAACTGGTGGGTCCTGGGATCCTCTGAGGCATCCGGCCACTATACTGGACTATTCAGCTTTGCCAACAAATGAGAGGTCCGACCTCAAACAAGATGGAAGACTGAGGCTCACAGTGCAGACTGGCTTCTGATTGCCACACGAGCACAGTTGCACGCACAGGCCCACATTCACAAAATAAGGCATGCAAATAAATGCACAGATAAACGCATACACCAAAGCGCACTCGGAATTTGGTTGCGATTTTAAGGAAGCATCCCGTGGTGTGGTGGAAAACTGCCATAGTGATGGATAAGAGACAGCCTAAGGCGTCTGTGGCTTCCACCTCAAAGTATTACCTCCTCACAAAAGCACCTGCAGGCTGCTTAGGCTAATTGAACTCGATTCCAGAGCAAGAATTGGACTCCGATGTGCACCTGGTGCTTGGCACAGCAGCAGAACCTGCTCCTGAGGACGGCGTCTGTGGAAATGAGAAGGTGTACTCATGGAAGTGTGACTGTAGTCCTTACACACACGTAGTCTCTGCCTGTGCTTTGATGACAACGAGATGGTGACAAGGCAGAAAGGGCACCTTCGCCAGTTTTCAGCGTGGCAAAGGCAGATAGAGGTGTGAAAAGTTACCAAATGGGGCAGTACTGGGACCAGTGATGGCATCTTACCCTCTATCTTTTTAGGCTACATACTGAGTGCAAGAAGCTAGAAGATACACTTTTAGATGATCTTTGTCTCACTTAATTCCTTGCTTCTGGAAGGAATTGTATCTTATAGGCCTTGTGTGCAAATTAAAAAAAAAGAACGAAAGAAAAAAGAAAATAAAGAAAAAGAAAAACAAACGTTTTACTTCACTTAAAATAAAGGTGTATTAAAACAAACCCCCAATTCATGAACCTGGAAAATGGACTGGTATAAATGGACAGGAATCAGAAATGGGAGGGAGACAAAAAATGGTGGGGAGACAATAATAAGAATATATCACACACATGTACAGAATTTTCAGATAACAAAAGCAATCAATAAAATATGTAGAGACTGTAAAATGCAGTTCTATCGAGATGTATGGCACATATCAAAATCACTTTCATCATAAGGGCTATCATATCTCAGAATACTTCAGCCAATCTCAAAAGAAATCCTCTTGCCATTAGCAACCATCTCCAATGATCCCTTCTCCATACCCTTGCAAACTAATATGCTGCTTCTATGTATCAATGTATTGTTTTTTTGATTTACCTATAAATGAACTCACATGGCATGCCATCTTTTGTGAATGGTTACCTCTGTGTACCATGTTGTCAGGGGCTTTTTCACTGGGCTGAACTTACTTTATGTCATTCTTTCTTTTTTTTGTATTTATTATGAATATTTAGCTTTTGGTGGAATAGCTTGATAACATCCCATTGTTGGAACACAACAAGCTCTATTCCTTGTCATTGGATGGTCATTGGATAGTTTCTACTTTTGGGGTATTCTCAAAAGTATGTTATGTGCTTTTTTTCAGGCATTTTGGCCATTTTGAGTTTCTGTCTAGGAAAGAATGTTGAGTCATAGTTAATCTCACATGGTCACATTGTTTTAAAGCAGGGTTGTTTTATCGTCTTATCGGTAAGCTGTAAAAATTCTTTCTGCATTCTGATCAAAGACCTAACTTACATAGAACTTACCCATAGTTTATTTCACTGTATGAATCACTTTATCTTGTTATGTCAATTGAAACACAAAGGTCTTTAATTTTCATTTCCTTGTTTATCTGTTACCTATTTTTGGTTCTTACACTTTTAGAATTTTACCTTAGAACCTGTTCCATGTCATAATGTCTTTCTTGGATTTTCTTGGAGTTTGTCTCGTCTTTGATATGGAAGGAATGTCTTAGCTTTGACTTTTTGGGTTTCGTGAGAGTAGAAGCCACATTGTTTTGCACACGGGCATCTATTTGGTCCAGAATAGAAAGCTTACTCTTTCACTCCCAAACCTGATTGGTATTCTTGTCAACAATCAACTGACTACAGCTTCAAGGGTTTATTTTTGCATTCTTGGTTCTGTCACATTGACCCATGTGTCTACCATGGCTAACCAGGCCCCTGCATTTCTGTGCCTTTGCAGCAAGCGCTAAAATCCTGAAGCTGAATCTGCTCATTCTGCACTCCTATATTCAAGATTTATCTATCAGCTTGGCTTCCCCACATTCCTCTACGAATATGAGGAGTATCTTATTAATTTCTATAAATGAGCCAGCTGGACTTAGATCATAATTTAAAAAAATGGCAAAGGTATTAATATTAAAACATAATCCCTAGGAAAGAGATACGACTCACCTTTAAATGTCTTACAGACTTATACTGGGCAAGATTTTCTGCACTGAGTTATTTAACAAATTGAGTCTGGCATGAATACAAATGCTTGCTCAGGCAGTGCTTAAAAGATGAATCAACATTTTTGGAACTGCACAGGGAGTGACTGAGGTAAATTCAGAAATGGAGCTCAGCACGGGCATCGGGAGGAATAACAGTGTGATCAGGATGCTGAGTGTTTGCTAAAACTGGTGTCTTAGGGCTGATGAGGCAGACCAATTGAAAAAGATGAACAATTAGATTACAGGTCGTTACAAGCATGGGCATGTTTTCTTCTTCAGAGTTTAAAGATTGTTTTATTCTGACAGCAGTTTGTCATAAGTGACTGAGATATGACTGGTCCATAAAGAAATTGTGAATTTTGACTTGAAAAGAAAGTGGCATCAGGTCCCCTCCCCCCTTGCTCTGTGTGTGTGTGTGTGTGTGTGTGTGTGTGTGTGATGGTGCACCTAGGGTGGTCATAGGACAACTTGTGGGAAAGGTTCTCTTTCATCTAGTGGTCACGGGACTTGCTTGCATCATGAGCAGCAGACAAAAGTCTCCCTACCGTCCTTCCTATGGCAGCTTCACTGATAAAATAGTAGCCCCAACTGTGCAGAGGTGAGACACTGTGGAAGTTGCAGCGTCTGTCTCTTGTGTTCTTTATCTCACAGCAGAAGGCCAGGGTACCTAACGGCCCCAGGGTTTCTGTGTCCCAGACTCTGTTCCACTTCGTATCATTTACCCTCATGTAGACTCATCTCATCCATTTATTGATGCAAATTGTTAACTGGCTGCTAGTTTGATTCAATGACTCATTAGGCGTTGGTGAAAGAATAATAATATAAATCCTACTTAAGAGTCTCATTAATGTAGGACTCTAACGAGAAACCGAAACAAAGTAATTGTAACTTGGTACAACAATATTTATAATTGAACTATATCTGTGAGTATGTGGAGAAAAAAGAACCAAGATTGAGGGGCGAATGGTATTTGATGGGACACTCAGCAGGAAGCTACTGAGAAGGGGATTGCAGGGGCTGTGCTCCTATGAGAATGCAGTGCACATCAGTGCACATAGAAGCTAAGGCTGGCATTTTTAGAAAACCACAAGTATCCACCACAGCTGTGTCAGGCTTGATGGTGTAAAAGGAACAGAAAGTGGTAAACAGTGAGATTAGGAGGGATTAGGTGTGCCATATGAAGATTATAAAGGAGTCTTGTGGAGTTCTATCGGGGAAATTCTACCCATCACACATCATCAGCCTTGTTGAAGGGCCATGCTCTTAGTGATGTGGAGAATGGGCCAGAGAGGACTGAGGCCAAGGACAGTGGAGGGGGAATTGAGACTGTTGTACTAGAATGGGGGTAACCAGGAAGCAGGGCCAGAAAGGACGCAGCTACAGAAACGGGGATGAAGACACAGATGTGAGAGAGGAAAAGGCAGTCAATGAGATCTGCTGAGAGCACTGGAAACAGGAAATAAAGTAGGGTGGTACAATTACATGTAAATAATAATAATAATAATAATAAGGCTCCTGAGAGTTCACTCAGCCTCTGTATCAAGCGTGACAAGGAAGTAAAGCACAGAGGAAACCTATCCAGACAGGACTCACTATTTTGTCCTTTGCACATTTCCAAGGAATATTGGATGAGAAGGAGAAAGTAACAAGATGTAGAAATGAAAAATACGGCAGCAATACGGCTTCAAGTAACTTTTGTTTTTTTTTTTCTTTTTTTTTTTAAATAAACATTACTATGGAAAATAAGGCCTTTGCTCAGAAACAGAAGTCTGAGCTATGGATGTGACATACCGAAAATATTTGTGGTCAATAAAGTCAGCACCTCATGGACTTATAAGAAACTGTAGCCACTTACTCTATGAACTCGTAGCTTCTCTTGGCTTTGGTAAACCCAGTGTTATGAGTGTAATTGGTCATAGGGAGTTAGGCTTGTCACTCACACCTCACTCTTGGTGGTAGGGAATGGACTGCCTACTTTTAGGATAATTTTGACAACCAAACAAAATAATACATATTTTAAAACATACATAGAAATGATAGAAACACCAAGGTAACTGGATTAAGTAGGTAATTCCCTGCAATTCTTCATAGTTCTTGCTTGCTAGTAAGGCTTGTAAACTTTGTAACTTTCAGTTACTTTGCACTTTCTACGAAGCTTGGTGAAGTTATTTCTGGGCCTTTATAGGGCTGGGATGAAAGAGCAAAAGATTAAAAAGATGAGATAGAGAATATGTTTATTTTGCGTACTTGTTTCTCATGCGGTGGGAGGCAGGGCAGGACAACCAGCAGGGGGGGGGGCAGTCAATGGGTGCCGTGAGGAAACTCAGTCTGGAGATACTGGGTCTGGACATGTGGTATTTCCATCAAGCCTGGGGCCGAGGGCTGAGGAAACCTGACCCCAAGAGATCTGTGCCTGGAATGGAAGGACTCTGCTTTGAAATAGCCCGCGTAACCCATAGACCAACCACTGCTCGCGCCAGGCAGTTCTTGCTGCAGAAAATGAAGACAGGAGTAGAAGTTTATGAAACCAGCCCCTAGCTTCATCTAGTCATTTAACTCAGCACTAAACATTCTACATCGCCAATGTCACAGTCAAGTAACTCACCACTAAACATTCTACATCGCCAATGTCACTGTCAGGTCCCATGTAATTCAATCAGTCTGGAATCACTAGTAACACCACAGAAAAGAAGAGACATCATGACATTACTGCAAAGAGACATTAGGAAGAAAAGGAAGGCAGGGGAGGCTCAGCTGAAAGGCTTCTCTTCCATAAATTCTGGATTGACAGATACTTTTGTATATCGCAAATGATGGTAACTTAGGATTTCATGATCTTCACTTTCTTGGACTCCAAGAGATCAACGTTTCACACACAGGCACATGGGAGCACTCACAGGCACACACACACGTGTGTGCACACACCCACACACAGACCAACGCTTCTACGTATCCCCAAAATAGCCAAATTCTTTTATTTGATGATTCAATACATTTTAACTCAAATAGTCACCACATAACCTAGGCACAGTTTAAAGCATTTTACAAGCAATTATGATGCTGATTTTCTTGTCAACTGATAGAGTACAGTAAGTGAACGCCTTAAATGATATACTGCTGTACATAAAAATATCCATGTATTCCCACAGCTGTATGGAGCAGAGTTTACAGGTAGTAAACGCCTAGCATGACAATAAATAGGATGTGTCCATACAGCACAGCACAGCTCAGCACAGCACTGGCCCTGGCAGTGGTCCCTCTGTTTCAGGAAGGTGCCTCTGTGTTTCTCTGAGCTCTGCTCCTATTTCCCACAAAAAGTGTTAGATTAGCCATGACTCCATGTGCGTGTATACACATGTTCCATTTAATTTGCATCTCTAAGAGCAGAAGTGGGAGTTGATAATAATTCAGGTATTATCAAAATGTCCTTGCTACCTGTCAATTCTATTGACTTCCCCTTTCCATTGTTTCAAATCCAGATGATTCTTCCCAACTCTAGCACCATACAGGAAGGAAATACATGTGTTTCTGTCAGAGCAACAAGATTATATATCCTCTTTGTTCCTCTGGCTATAACAATTCTGTTTAGAAAAAAAAATATCAAGCTAAAAATAATTGATCTATGTTGTCATAAAAAAGAATATTAAATACCTTTGGTAAAAATAGAAATATTTAACAAGATTAGAAAAGCCAACAGTTATAATGTCAAAAGGAGAATATAAAAATGTACACAATGAAACACATAGAGCACCTCAGAGAGAGGGAAAGGGAAGGCCGCTCCTCGGTGCAGGTGTGCTTCCTCCAAACCATGACTGAACTTCTCTTCTTCCAAACACTGAGAAGTTACCACGTGTGGAAAAGCCAGTCTTTTCTATCAGCACATTTAACTCATAGCAACATAGCTGCTATATCTAAAAGGCGAGTTTGTAGAACATACACCATTCAGATTTGTATATGCAAACATGAGGGAAAACCCAAGTTTTTCTGCATTGTTCATGATCAACTGTGCGTTTTCGCCATTTTCTTGTGTTGGAATCGCTTGTTCACTTGTCCATGTGAAGACAACTAAATTGTAGCACGCTGTCAGTGTCGAAAGAAATGATGTCACTCCGGAGCTTGCTAGTGATCTCCAAACACTTCCATCCTTTGACTGTCCTGGAAAAAGCACTACTGTGTAACTGCTGACTCCTCCTGGTGCCTCTTCATGCAGAACACTATCCAGTCCTGCAGATGGAAGGCCACTCAAGTAGACAACTGAGATTTTGGATGGAGACAATGAGTAAGATCTTTGTCACAGCCAACGGTAGCATCTGACAGCCCTGTGGCAGATGCTGGTGGGGATGTGGGATGCTAGTGGGGGATCCAGGATGCCAGTGGGGAAGGGCGCTGCTGTGGAGGATGCAGCTACCCGCCTGTGTTTCCTTTGCACACACAGTCACACTCTTCATGATGCTCCAGAGCCACGTCAGTGAGGGACTTATGCAATCCCTTGACGCCAATTTTTGGTCTCAACTGAAGGACCTACAAGGGAATAAATAGTCTTGTTTAAAAATCTTTATTTTTTCATCTTTGACATCAAGGACAAGTAATACTTCAAACAAAAGGACACAAAACAAAATAAAACAACACAAAGCACGATCTTGGAACCTAAAAAAGACAAGCTTTGGTGTCTCATAAAGAAGCTGTATATACAGTCCTCCACCATAGGCCCCAAGTCATCCACCACTGTCATTTCATTAAAGAAAGGGTGTGTTAGTGGCAAAACATTCAAAGCAAACTGCACCCAGAATACAGAACAGTTCTCAAACTGAAAAACTCACCATGTGCCTACTACCTCTAGATTCAATCCTACAAGAGACAATTTCACCTCGAATTTTGAAACCACTAATGTACAATTTGTTTTTCTGCACTTTTAGCTTCTTATTTTAATACATTTATTCACACACTGCACAAATATTCACACTTGATACAACACACTCAACCATGGATGTCGTGTGGAAAGAAACTTGATCATCTCACAGCTGAGCCTGCCCAATTAGGCCACTCAGCAGTTCTCTTGGCTACACTTCAAATCCTCTGTAAACTTGAGGAGATGGATTAGATGTCCTTCAAAGACATCGTGACCAGCCACAGTTAAGTTTCTGCAGCTGGATCTTACTGAGCATCACTAATAATGATGCCCCTATTAAATGAACTTATTCACAGTTTAGAGTGTTCAGTTTAAATTAAAAATATAGGCACAAAATTAAAAATGTGTCATTATAGCAATGGTGACCAAAGGATCTAGCTGTGTATTCTATTAAATGTATCTGAAGTATTGGGCGCTCAATATTTCTTATAAAAGAAACTATGAATTCTAAGAATTATGTTGCTTGGTTTCTGAGCAAAGACCAGAGCACACAATAACATAAAAGTTTCATTTTCTCTGCTTTCCGTGTATAACATAGATGACTCCATGAAGTGACCATGGAAATTCCCCATTCTTATAAGATATCATTAAACCACAGAGACTCAAGTCTTCTGTTTGGCTGAAGACTTACAAAACTCTTAGAAAAGGGGAATGAATGCATAACTTTTGGAGCACACGATTCTATCAGAGTTTAATTAGCTCACATTCTTTGCATACTTATTGTGTGCCCGCTACCATAACAATGTGTTTATACACTTGAACTTGGGATAATCCGATGAGGTAATCTACAGTTATTACTTTTCTGTATACACGAGTGAATAGATTTAGGCACGCTGAGGAAAATAGTTATTTGTGCCTAGGCCAAAAGATGAGTTATTAAAAGTAGAACAATAGATAATGAATGAAAGAATCCTCATGCCATCCATTGACCATCAGCTTATTTAGCAGCTCGCTTTCTTGAGAGACAGGCTTCAGGGTCTTACAGTAAATGTCAGAATTGCAGAGCTCTGAGAACAGTTTTCTCAGACTATTGCTTCCCGTAATTCTGAAGCAGAAGTCAGTATGTTTGTATCCTTTCAATTGCAATAATGACTATTTAGATAATGGGATGATAGTTTATGTCACTAATAACAATGTTTTAAATCAGTTGGGGTGTCATGAATTATAAAGTTGACCATGGTGTTATTCCTTGTCATATTCTTGTTTCATGTTTGTTTTCTTTGTCGGGAATAAGGTTTTTAAACTTATTAGCATCAGATAGCATCAGAAAGGGCAATATCATTTTTCTCCTCCACCTCCACATGTTTCTCCATTCAGCAGTAAGGAACCACAGGCTCACAGGTGAGATTCCTCTACAGCATGGACAGTGGGACCAAGTTGTATCTCTTCCTCCATCTTCCTGACTCTCCTAAGATATATCTTCTAAATATCTTCCAATGGAGCAGAAGGCTCCCTTCCAGTCACTTTAAAGAACAGGATAAGAAATTCCAGAACAGGGAGAGGGTATTTAGGAATCACAGGCAGGCAGATTGTCTACAGAGTCAGTCCCAGGGACTCCAAGAAACATGTGCCACTGACCATTTACTTGAACTGGGAGCAGATATTTGGATGCTGGTCTGATGACTTCTGGAAGCAGGTGGTGTGGGCACACATGTAGAACAGGTAGAATGACTCTAAATACAGTCCTACTGAAATTACTTGGTGCAGGTTTTAGACAGTACCTTCAAAAAGGGCTGGGTTATGACCAGATTTTATCGAGATTATGTATCTTGTTGGAAGAATAAGTTAATGGTAGATCAGAGTGTAAGTAGGGTCACTTGTCTTTTGCAGCCTCCTGATTTCTCTTGAACTTTCAAAACCATCAACATAGTATTATTGAGAGCATGAAATTGGGTCAGAGGAAGTACAGTTTATGATACCATGTTATGTAGAATCAAGAGTTGAGAGTTTCAGTGATATCATAATGTACATAAATAAAATTACTTTTAATAAAATTAAAAATAATGGAATAGACTTATACAAAAGTCAAATCCAAGGGTCAAACTTAAGTACAGTGTGAAAAATTATATCAATTAAATCTAAACCACAAAAAGAGTATCTGCTCTGGATACACACAAACACTCACATACACACACACACATACACACACTAGTAGAGATAGTAGGATATATTTAGGGTATTCTAGTATGAATGAGTCTTTCTGTGTTGCCCATGTTAGCCTTGACTTCTAGACTCAGGTAGTCTTCCTGCCCCAAGTAGCTGGGACTGCAAGGGTGTGGCACTAACCCTGCCTCTAGTCATGAAAATTTTAATATGATGGATCACAAAGCTTTATAGGGTAGTAGTTACTAATACTTCAGATTCTGTTTTCATGAAGTAAAATATCAAAATTCATAAAACACGAAGCATGTTGTTTGAGGCAAAAGGTATAAGATAAACATGACCCTAACCATGAATATGTTCTCACAATATTTATGGTATGGCATTGAATCACATGTAAAAACAGTTATCAAAGGTCTCATTGCTCAAAATTAGACAATGAACTGTTTCTAAACTTGACTTTAAACTATTCTCTATCAATAGTTTGAGAATAAATAATAGTTGAAAAGCTTCACTCTCCTTTTCCTCGGAAAAGATGCTATCTGCTTGATACAAGAAATAAGTGTCTTGTATGATTGGGGCTGGGGTTTTAGCTCAATTAATGGGGCACTTGATAAACATACATAAATTCTGAGCTTAAACCCAGCATCACAGAAAACAACAACAGCACCAAAAACTGATCAAAAACAAGCAAACAAACAAAAAGCCCAAAACATCCCTGATCAGCGATGATCCAGCACTACACAACGTACTCTCTGAATTTTCCATGTCAGTGTCTTAAAATTAAAGACCCTGATTTTAAAGTGAAAATAGGAACACTTTTAGACCTGGTGCTTAGCTTTCCGGCGATGGGAGCATGTCCTTCCCAAACTCCAGTGTATCTTAGGTTCAGCCATTTGGTTTTAGGAAACAAAATGTCCTATAGAAACCACAAAGAAGATGATGTACTTACCTCATGGTACTTTTTCGTAACTTTACGCGGAACACACTGACATTCATTGCAATTGTGGAGGCAGCAGGCACAATTTCCTCCACAGCGCTTAACCAGGAGACAGCCTGGCCAGAAGATGGTATCTGTCCTCTTCAGTTCTTCCCGAATGGACACCGAGAAGTTCCGAGGTGTGCAGCTGTAGAGTCTCACTTCCTCTTTGAGAAGGTTGAGGTTCACCACTAAAGGGCATAGAAAAAAGCAAGTGGGAAAATGACTCTCATGTTTCCAGCCTGCCTCCACTGCCCAAAGCTCTTCTTATAAAAAAGACCTGGTTATTCCATGAATGATAACTCTAACAATATCCCTTCTTATTTTAACTAGGTTGTATGGCTCACCAGCTCACAAACTGAACTTTCTGTTTCATAGTCTACAAAGCTTCATTTATGATTTAGTGACCAATGAAGAGGTGGCATTGTGCCATATGAAGAAGAGATCCAATGAAAGAGTTGGGAGCATAAATAGGAAACTTTATATAGGGAAAAGGGACTACAGCTTTTAGCCTTAGTCAGAAAGCAGACAAAGGGAGCATTGCAGGGAAGAACAGCATCCAAGAGAGTATAAATGCTTCGATTAAAAGGCCAATGCAATTTTTAAAAAAGATGACAGGCTCTTATAATGACATGATTTCTACAGTCTCTGTGGCTATCAGGAGAACACAATATAAGGAGGATGAGGAAAACGTGTTTCTGAAGACAGCTGAATGGACAAGAAGTGAAAGAAACGATACGTTTGTCAGAGTAAGAGCAGTTGTTGGGAAGCTGATCTTCCGTGCACTAGGGATCGGTGTCCTCTGAAACGTAGAACAATTGGCTTCCTTCAGGATTCTGCTGCTCCCTTGTTGAAAGATGGACGAGTGTCTGATTTATAGCCATTGACTCTATTCTTTCTAGGAAGTTGTTTAACTACATCACCCTTTAGGGTTTAAAAGAATATCGACGTGTGATTAAAATAGAAAAAGTCCTTTCATTGGATACACAGAGAAATTCCTCAGGGGACCACTGTTTTTAATCTACATGAATACTGCCTCAGGAAAGATATATCAAAACTATTTTCATAACTTACAATTGTTTACTATGAACTTCTACATAAAAAGTAATTATATGATATATATTTTAATTTGTTTTAGTTTCTGTTTTATAGTTTTGCACATCTTTTTTCTTACAAGTCTTCCACATGTACACAACTTAAATGTTTTGGACCCATCTATTTACTATTTATTCAGAGTTTTATTTATTTATTTTTGGTTTAGTAGTTATCTAAAATATATTGTAATAGGAAATATAGAGAATTGGGTTAGGTATTTTTAAACTGATACCGGAAAGATTATAAAATAGAAATAAAAGCGTTTTTTTTTCCTGAGTGAAAAATGGTTTGAATAGAAACAATCAATGTGAGATTCTCATTCTGAAAAATAACA
This sequence comes from Microtus ochrogaster, assembly GCF_000317375.1. Classification (NCBI taxonomy): domain Eukaryota; kingdom Metazoa; phylum Chordata; class Mammalia; order Rodentia; family Cricetidae; genus Microtus; species Microtus ochrogaster. The sequence goes on along the minus strand of NC_022009.1, from coordinate 122,070,396 downwards.
GTAACAGTTTTTAATTGTTTTAACATGTGATGGTAAGTAAGAATTAGGCGCTTGTTTTCTTGACTATTAACCTAATGCAGTTTGTTGAGGATGGCTTTTAAATATTCTAAGGAATATATTAGATTATGAATATTTAATTGTAAGTTATAACCATGTTCAACTGTTGGAGTGATCAAAAACCTCTGTCAAGTGTATGAGTGCCCAAAGCAACGGTAAGGAGCCCAATTCAAAAAATTTTTAAAAAATGTATTTTTTAATTTATTAGGAAATCATAGCTTTGAGTATTTAACAATTTCATCTGCAAAGGAACCCACGAAAGCAAAGCTTTTAAAAAACTGAACCGCAAATGAGTCAGTTGTTTCAGGTTCCCTGTGAAGACCAATCAAGCATCACTAATAAAGTTAATAGGATCCCTATGTTAACGAGGCCGCTGATGCTGCTGCGTTCCCCCTTGCTGAATGATTCAGGTATAGATACAACACCACTTGATTTTAAGGCTGTGTGAGATTTGATTTGCTTCTTTTCTCTAGAAAGCTATGATATCTGGACTGGGAAGGGAAAGGCTTGTATAAGTGGACAACGCAAAGGCTCATTGCAGCAATTTGTAAGGTCTATCCAAATCTTCTTCAGAATGTGAGTAAAGCCCCAGGTTTTAAAGGACCCCTGCCCACCACACGTACGTTAACACATGCTCTTTCACAGAGCTAGAAAGGGGACCGCATATGTTCGGCTTAAAATGTTTACTTAACCACAATAAAAGGCTAGGGTAGATTTCCCAAGTGTGCTCTGGTACCTGCCCCGATGTGAAAATTTAAACACACTTTCAAATCACTTCCACTCATTTATCATGCTTGACTCATGAGTCAAAAGTCCCTTTGAAAGCACTGTTCAGCATGACTGGGAAAATGCCTTCCTTCAGTTTTCTCTCCTTTTCTCTTTCTTTTCTGTAGCCACACAATATGAATGAAAACTCTGACTTAGAGCAAGGGCTCTAAAGAAAATAAGACAAAACACTCTAAGTTTTTCCAGAAAGGATAATACTGACAAAAATCCGGGCACATTTGACTTTGTGAGCTGCCTCTTCTCTTTCAGATATTCAATCCTGGGCTATCATATTACAGTAATGCAACCCCAGGGTGGTCTTTCTAAAACGAATGTGGTAACATCGTGATATGTTTATTCTGGGGGAAATCTATTTCAAGGTCTAATTAGACACTTTTGAAAGTATTTCCCTGTCCCTTTGCAGAAAGACTCTCAACTCCCTTTGCAGGGAAGTTGACTTGTCATAAGATCTTAGCCCCTACTTGCGTTGTCGTATGTAAAGTCCTAAAAGGATACATGACTTTTCTAACGCTTACTGTCTGCTTGAAAACCTAATTTTATAGGCAAACTGCATAGAGTTTCAACAGTGAAGGTGGTAAACGAATACGTGAAAGACCTGGATCAACACCAGATTCTCTGCGGTAGAAGTTAGCACGTGGTCAGATCTATGAGCTGCAGGCAGGCATGGGGATCAAGGCTTAAAGGTTTGGGTTCAAAGGAAAGGTTTTAGGCTGGAATTCAGAAACACTTCTCCAAAATTCCATGTATGTTTAAAACCAGTTTCTCACTCCTGCTCCTTACGGGTGCACCTCACAACCTAATTTTATTGCTAAGAAAGGTGGAGTTCATGGGATGTTCAGCTACTCCTGCAGATCTTCAGCTTCCTGTTTCTGCTTGCAGAAAAGGGAAGTGCCTCTGTAATTTACTCATTGAGATCGGATCTGATAAATACACAGCAGCATTCAGCCTGTGAACAGGATTCAGCTGCCCATGCCCTTGAACATAACCACGTTCAAACACTTGTGAAAGGAAACCCTGTCCGTCAGCATAGCGAAATACCAGGGCTGGGCAGGTTCAAACGTGACCTGCTGAGATGAAGGCTCACGCTCAGGAAGGCTGCAAGGGCGGGAAGGAAAGGCAGGAATCAAGTTTCTCCTTACAGGCTTCAGGAGAAGATTGGTGCAATCTGCTATGGTGAACAGCTCAAATGAACTAAGCACCGTTCCTTCCACGTAAATTCCTAACTGCCAGTCTAGTCTCTAAAGCAGTCCTGAGCTTCTGCTTCTGACAGACTGTGACAGAGTTGATTGCTTCTTCTATTGTTCTTTGTGTTAGCTCCAGCTCTTCCCATGTTCCCATTTGAACTAGCTAACTTCACTGAAAACTTGGTTAATATAACTACTATTTTTTTTTTCTAAATCGTGGGAGATTAGATTTAATTATCAGAACTTTTGCTCTTAAAAGATAAGTCAGTTTGGACAAAAGTGATGGTTTCAAAGAAAAATTCCCACTTTATGTTCCATTGCTGTGAATCCAGCCTTATCAACATGAACAGTTATAATTTGCCCTACTCTGTAGAACTTTCTAGGTTTACAAAATGGATACATCTCTGACCCCAGGAATACACAGTAAAAATGACTTCTAAAAAACATCGTCATTTTTTAACCCTAAACCTAATTTTTCATCTCTGATCTTTTCTCTTGAATCTCAAAACATAGATTAGCAATGATTCTCATCAAACCGCAAGGAGTGCTCCATCAGAAAGATGTTTGATGAGGTAAGAAGAGTCTGGTGTTTTCAGCAGAAGTGTCTCTTGGTTTTCCTCCTGTTTACAGTCTCGTTTCATACATCCCGTGCTTAGCTGATACTAGGATGGGTTGCTTAAGTATCGCCAAAGGCATTTAAACTCTCCCTTTGGGAAACTGAAAACCTCAGGCACTATGAGAATCAAATGAGGTTCTCACCTGAAGAGAGAGCTTACCTTTGGTTCTTTTCCCATAAAGAAAAGCTTTGCCCACCACCTGCCGTGATGGCTTATACAGGCTATCCAAGTCCATCTGCCACCGGTCAGGCTCTAGATACCGAATCAGCTCTTCCAAGGTACTGAAGGCCGTCACGGCATTGTTGAGCAGGTCCAGCGACAAGGCTGAAGGGTGGAACACTGAAGGACTTGTGGTTTCGGTGACTTGCTGAAAGTAAAATAAATCTCTCGTTAACTCTCCTTCTCGGTGTTTACATCAAGATTCTCACCTGTGCCTGGAAGAACATGGAAAGCAAAAGTACTTCCAAGTCAGAGTAACCATTTTGAAGCAGAGTCTAATGGTATATAGCTGTAATACCACAATGCAGAAGAAGGCCGAGATAGGATCTAGGATTCACTTATGATATTTTATTTATTAACAAAAGGAGGAGCAAAGTAAAATATAACTGTTTTTCAAAACTCTATGTAGATGAAATTTGAGCAGTGGTCTGTAAGGAATAAGACACTTCTATCTCCATAAGCTAAGGTTGATGTGATGATTGTAAACAATTAAAAGTGTGTGCACTATGTGTTCATTCATGGCTCCGTCGAGCCCAGTGCCAGGTATGGCTTATGGGTTTAAACATTCAAACAGACAAAAAGATGAAAGCTCTAAACATCTAAATACAGGTCTAAGACATAATAAGTCTGTAGAAGAGAAAAGCATGCTCTTCTCATTCCCATAACTAAAGAAAATCTTCAGTTCTCTGATTGAGAAAGCACAGTGACTCCAAAAATATTAAAAAATAAAGCCTAACCTGCTCACCTGAAAATAAAAAGCATCTAAATTCTGAACGGTCAGCTTGAAAACTTTCCCTTGTGGTTTTAATTTTAAAACTTCAAATGTATAATTAAGGTAAAAGAGAAACACCAGGAAAATATATTGGTGATCTAAGACAGTTACAAAGCCTATAACCAATGCCCCCTTTGGTAGTGGAGTCTCATAATTCCTTGACAATGAAGTGTATTCCCTCTTGGTTATCCTCCAGGATTTTATGATAAGACTCTGTGGCTGAAGACACCTTATGACTTAATCATGAATCATGGAGAAATAAATCTGGTACTGACATGGACCTTTCCTCCCGATTTTTCACGGTGGTGGAAGATGCTCTGCTCATGACTGGGACAAAATAATCAACAGTCTTACCCAGCTATGGACACAGCCATCAGCAAGAACCATTGACTTGCCAAGTTATACACTGGTGCAGTAGCGGCACAAGTGTTATGTGTATAACCACTCTAACCACTCGGATTGGTTTTAAGCCCCATTCTGCAAAACGAATCCAATACCAGATACCATTATCTGCCCAAGAACCTACGGCTAGACAAGAGGAGAATCTGCAGTTAATAATCTGCTAATAGAAATAAATTAGACTCTAAATAATTATATACACAGATTAGTGTACCCGTCAACC
>NC_022009.1:122045288-122065540 GCF_000317375.1 Microtus ochrogaster | reverse complement strand
TAAGAGCCAGAGGCTCTGGGCATCTGCAGTGAAACACATTTGATAGACATGAGAAGGCTATGGCACACATGAACTCACAGTGGCTGTGATTGCACTCACAAGGCCTACACAGCATCAAACCAGCCCAGATGCCAGCATAGATGAGTGAGTTCCCATGAAGTTCCATCACTAGCTGAGTAACTGTTGGCAACTAATGGGTGTGAGAGGTGAATGATTAGTTTCCTTAAGGGATGAAATACTATAGCTGTTACTTACGCTCCAGAAGATGGTCCTATAGTCATGCACATGTAGACATCACTAGGTATTATCTCTCTGTTTTTGTCTGTGTGTATACATATTTATATAGCTATAGCTATATCCAGCTATATCTATCTACCTATATTTTCACACACACACACACACACACACACACACACACACACACGAAAAATAGGATGAATAGGAGAAGAATAAAAGAGGAGGGAGAGGAGGTGAAGTTTATCAAAACACATTCATGTATGAAATTCTCCAAAGTACCATTAATGAAATCTCCACAGTTCAAACATAGACTCACAAAGAAAACTCTTGTACATTGTATCAACTTTTGTCTTATTTTCCACTTTTCACCTTCCTTAACTTAGAAAATGGCCTAGCAAGTAATGCATGATAAAAATGAGAAGAATTTAAAATATCTCGTAGAAGAGATGGCTTTGAGGTTTATTGTCTGAGTTTCCCGTCCTGCCTGGTTCCCACTATCGTTAAGTCCCAAAGAAATCACACAGAGGTCTATATTAGTTATAAACGGATTGGCCCATTAGCTCAGGCTTCTTATTAACTCTTATAACTTATATTAGCGCATTATTCTTGTCTATGCTAGCCATGTGGCTTGGTACTTTATTCAGCGAGGCAGCCACATCTTATTTCTTCTGTGTCTGGGTGAGGACTGCAGAACAAGCTTTCCTCTTCCTAGAATTCTCATGTTCGCACTGACCCACCTCTACTTCCTGTCTGGTTGGAACAGAGAAACAGTGGAGGCAACCTACATACTCACATAGAGGAGAATTCATGAGACCGTTATAAACGAAAGCAGGAAACAAAATAAGTTGACAACTTCAGGAACGGGGAGGAAGTTTGAGTATTTTTATCACAAAGAGCAAGGTTCACTTTTTTGTTCAGTTTTTAATGCTAACTCAAGGTAAGATGTGCCATATCACAGTTCAAGTGAAAACAAGGCATGAACAAATGCTCGGTTTTCTACAGTGTGAACGCCATGTGTCAGATAGAAGAGGTCATGTGAATCGTGATTTAAACTGTGTACCCCAGACTGCCCTGCCAGGTTGCCAGTCCTCCTTGCTGCCCTCAGGTCTGTTGGAATCCACGTAGAGAAGCTACAGTTAGAACCAAGGTTACAGTCAATAGCATCAAATACCGAAAACAGGTCTATAGATGACACTTTGTGTGTTCAATGAAACCTCCATGACGAAAGTCTCTCACAAATAACACTGTAAGTGCAGCCTCTTGTCACGTGTGTGTGATGTGTCAGCCTTTAAAGGGTTAAATTCAAACAGAGTAAGGGAAACACTATCCCTCCCTTCAAGACTCCCCAACCACACTAAAGTACGGAAAACCTAACCATGTTGGGTATAGCAAACAGTCTGTGGGCAGAACAGACTGAAGGCCTGCATCTTGTGAGTTCTGCTTCCCCTGTGCTGCTTAGGGGGATTTTCAGAATGGGCAGACAATGGAAAACAGAAGTTACAGAAGAAAAAAAAATACCTTCTAATTTCTTTCCTATTGCAAAGGCCATTGTTCAGAGCAGAATTTCAGACTTCTTCTTCTACATTTAGCACAGGGAAAATTCAAACAATATGTTTGATATTTAAAAGTATTTAAGGATCATCAAAATGGCTCTAAAATGGCTCTCGAGCTGATAAAAAGGCATCCACAGATCAGTCTAAGGACTCAAGTTTGATAATCAGGTCTCACATACTGGAAAGAAAATAAAAAACTCCACAAATTATTCCTTGACCTCTACAAGTGTGTTTCTGCATGCAAAATCCACCAGTAAATAAATATCTTTTACAATTTTAAACATTTATGATTGAGCTGTTAAACTTGAAACATGTAAAAGACTGCTCAGACTTGATTTTTATCTTCTGCTTTTTATTTTCTTTCTCTAAAGATGGGGACCCACTGTGGGCCAGCAGATGGCTGTATTCTGGAATGTCAACAAGTAAATGAACACCTTCACCTCAATAATCCACCACATGGTTTTCAACTCTTCCTTTCAGGACAGTGGGATCACCGATTTTATTATAATCCATCTACTGACTCATTTAGCAAACATTTATTTGTCAGTAGCCTACAGGGTTGGCACTGTGGACCAGAGGATAGGAGGTTTAGGCTGTAGGAAGCTTAGGATGAATATTCTTCTGTCTTCTCTCTCCAAAGAGAGTCAACTGGACCATTGGCTGCTGTGAATCAGGTATGTGACCGGACAAGTATCACACAAATCCTGCTAGGTGCAGATCACCAAAAGTGAACTTGCTATAAAAGAGTAGCTGCGGAACAAATTTATTTTTCTTCTTATTATTGAAAAGTATCTGGCAGCCCATGAGGTCAAACAAAGTGCTAGTCAAGCGGAGCCAGGCAGCAAGCCTGGCTAAGTAAATCTCCTCATAGTCTTTTCCAGTGAGACATTTGATAGCCAGTGTTTTAGCGCTCTGTGTTTATTGTGGCTACATCCAGTGTTTATGCTCCTATTATCATCTCTGCCTCTTCTTTCGAAAGAAGAAAAGCTGCCTCCCTGCTTGGAAAAGTACAATCTGAACTGCTCATGCACTCACAATAAATAGTTACTGCCTTTGAAAAGACTCTATCTTGTTATTTCATTAGGGTCTGTGGGGTGAGTGCTGTTTTAGAAACACAGCATTCACAACGAGGCTTCTCTAGACAAATACACACAAATGTTTACCACGAGTAACATAGCAACTACGAAACTATAGTGTCAATTGCGATTTATGGGCCGGTGTTCTCAGTCAACCAGGTGCAACATATCTTAGGCCGATAAACGGTTACACTTCATTCATGCCTAACACAGTTAGTAATGCATATTGGGTTATATGATTGTAGTTTAAAATAAAACAGCCAAATCCAAAAAAGTTCAAAGTCAGGTATGTGCCTGCACTCCCTGGTACTCAGGAGGTTGAACCCAGGAGTTCAAGGCCAACCCTGGTAACGTGGAGAAGCTTCCTCTCAGAAAGAAAGAAAAGAAATTTAAAAAGTCAAGCCTTGTGTAACTGCCTTCGTAGAGGTGTCTCCAGCCTCATTTCTATCATGTCAAGCTGATATATTGCACAGAGCTTTGGTGTGAGGAGCTTAAGCTGCAGACAGGGCATGCAGACAACAGTGCCTGCCAGGAACAACTGACAGGCAGGTTTGCTAAAGACACAAGAATGCTCTGGAACAATCCGTTTCAGCATGCTTCTCTTACTTTCCCCTGGCTCTTATCTAAATTCATCCAGAAAAACTTATCTGGGTTTTGTTTTTAAATTATTTTTAAGCCAGCAAGGCCAAGCCAATGCTTGCATTCCGAGGGATGAACAGATGTTTAGTTCTGGGTGGGTGATGGAGATTATATAGTTACATGAAGACTCCTAGGGAAGACAGCCAGCTGTGCCACATCCAGCCTCTGGGGAGAATCTTATTGGAAAGAGGACTGTGACTAAATTTCTCTTGGTAGGGTCTCCATCAGGCTTTGAGGCCCAAAAAGTAACAGTAGAGGCCAACAGTACTTTTTGAGGCCAAAAAGTAACATCAAAGCAGGACCTCCGTGTCGAAGCCTGCCATGGCAGTCCAGAGGCCATGAATGTCACAGCTCCACAAAATCCTTCAAAGTAGCAAGGTCTTGCCTAATCTCATGTATTAAAAAGAATAAGATGACAAGTTTGGCCAAAATTACCTTAAATAATGTGCTGCTCATGTTCCTAAGTACCACACCTTCCTAACTTGGTGGGCTAACACTGGCAAGCGGCTCCGTTTTCTCATCCAGTGATACTTGAACCACAGCCTCTAACTACATTTGTAAAACCTGGCGCCTTTGCCTTCTAATCCTCTTCCTTTTATGGGTTTGCAAGTGTAAGCTAAAGGAACTGCACCCAGGTGTTATCCACTGAGGTTTCTGCTCCCGGATAGGGCTCCATTGAAGCAGATGCCTTGCTATGGGCAAGGTGGGGTAGCTGGTGGGTGTTGAGTGAGTCCACTACTTTCCTCTTTTGAGGTAAAATTGTTCAATAGAAGTACCAGTTCCCCAAAGCACTGTCCACAGCGGCGTCTGTGGAAAGCCAAGTCAAGTTTGTTTGGTTTTGTACTGAGCTCTGAGAAATCATTGCTCTAAATAAAAAAAACAAAGACAGGCAAACAAATAAACAAACAAACAAATAAATTCTGGAATAGCTTTTAGTAGCTGAAAACCCATATGAGTGAGGTGTCATGTAACCTTTACCATATCACACTGAATACTCATGAAATTGCTCTTTACAGTGCTCAGGACATGACACACAGTAAGAAAGAATATGAAATAAAAACAGTTAGAAAAAGCCAACGCCCCCTTGCAAAGTTTGAAATGCTGTCTACCTCACCCCAGAATGCTAGAAAGTGCGTTCTCCCCGATATCTCTCCTCACTCAACAGATCACTCCCAGCCACGAAGACAAGACATGCAGTGTGTACAGGGATCCAAGGAGAGAGGTTGCTGCGTTTGATAGATGGTCCCAGGGACATGTTCAATACATTAATAGTCAGGGAAGAGACTATATTTCATTCTTGAGTGAAGGAGGTTATTTTGAGTATTTTTGTTTGAAACAGGCTAACAAGGGAGCTGGAGACATCTTAGCAGTTCAAAGCTCTTCTATGTTCCTGCAAAGAATCGGTGTTCGATTTCCAATAACTCAAAACCATCTGTAACTCTAGTTCCAGGGAATCCACCACCCTTTTCTGACCTCCAAGAGCACAGGGCACCCATAGAAAGCACATACATACACTCAGGCTGAACACCTAGAGATATAACTTACGGTAGTCTATGCTGTAGGAAGTGGCATGAGCTATTGGTGTGTCTTGGCATCTCTGTGCAGTACTTGGTATACACACAGGGCAGAGCATAGTAGGTTCTTCTCCACAGAGTAGGTCTATGAACAAAAGTCTGACTCTGCTAACTGAGATTTCCATTCAGTAGCTGTTCTGCCAAATAGGAACAAGAGTGAGTACTGAAGTGAAATTTGAGTGTGCTCATGGCCATGATGACCTCTTTGCTAAGGAACTTAAAAAATAGCTAGAATTTCTTTAATTTGCATCTATATCAGTTTCTTTACATGAAATAAGACAAACTATGCAACAAAAAATTACAGTTTCATTGATCAGTCCCACTGGACATGGTTACCTTAATTACAAAGAATTGTACCAGTGACAATTATTTTGACTAATACTGCCATTTATTTTCACATCCTTGCAATCACTCTATGACATTCCTCTTCTGCTATAATGTCTTTGGTATTTTTTTCCCAGAGCTGAGCACCTCCCCAAATGATAGAACAATGCTTTGTTCTTGCATTGTGTTCTCTTATGTTGGACACACTACTAAAAAGTACATCACACAGCGAGATTTTACACAGGTCACAATAATCACCTATGGCAACAAAGAACACATATCCCTGTGAACCATTACTGCACTGTCCCTACACTGCTAAGAGAACTCTACTACCCACTGATATAGTATGATTTGGCTTTAAAAGAAGAGGAAGAAAGAAGGCAACTTGTTCAACAGAAAGGTCTATGAACTAGCACATTCCACACTAGGATACTTATTATGAATTCTAGAGCCACTGAAATGTTCCCATCTCTCTGTGGACAAATCACAATCTTTAGGTAAGAGCCACAAAACAGAGAAGATGCCAAGGGCTGTGAGAGCAACAGCAACGTAGAAGGACCATTCTGAGAGCAGAGCACAATGGTGCCTTCTGAGGGCCAATGGCACTGGGAAGTTGAGATGGGAGCATTGTGAATATTAAACCAATCTGCATCAACAGAGAAACCCAGTCTAGAAAAACAAGCAAGCAAGCAAAATCCATTACATTCCTATAAATCAAACAATCAGGAAAGAAAGGAATCAAAAAATCCAAATCTCATTGAAAGCACACACACACACACACACACACACACACACACACACACACACACACACACACACAAGTAGTTTGGGCAGTTTGGTAGGGTGGGAGATTCATGTTTTAAGAATACAAGTTCACTTACATACACAACAAGTACTACAAGCACTTACAAAGGCTTGATGGGGGCGGGCATACTTTAGACCTGACAGGATGTACATGAACTTTGCTCTTCCTTAGGGAAAAGATGCAGGCTGTGTGGCTACAGAAGACATCATGGAGAAACCTCTTGTAGCAGGTTCTATTAATAACTTGGTCTCTCTCTTTAAGGACCTGACCATAATCGTCCACAGTAAGAGTATATATACTTTAAAGGCAAGCTGGTAGCATTAGTTTGAGTTAAACTTCAGTATCACAAACACAGAGGAGTGAAAAGTTCACACTTGATTTGAACACTCATTTGTTTTTATGGTGAAATTATCTGGCTAGTACAAAAAATAATGTGTGTGTGTGTACATGTGTGCATGCATGAGGGTGTGTATGTCCGCCACGCATGGATATAAAGATATGAGGAAAATAAGAGGAAGTCAGTACTCTCCTTCCAGCATATGTGGCCCAGGCATTGAACGCAGGCCATCAGGACTGGGAGAAAGTGTCTTTACCTGCTGAGACATCTCCTGCCTCCCCAATGGGCTACTTCTCCAAGTGAAAAACAATAATGGAGACATTAGATCTGAAGTCTTCGCTGCTGCTAATTAGCCTCCACACGGCCTAAATGATTAAATACGTGAGAGCTTTGAGACTTCCGCTGCAAACCTGTGTTTCAGATCATCCCATTTTATAGAGGGCCAACTAAGTCTGATGATGGAAATGCACATGCAATGAGTATTTTAAAGCCACTGTCAAAAACAATTATTTGAACTACCTTTGTAAAGATTCCATGATGCAGAGATGCATTTTAGTTGCTGATGGTTCTGTTTGTTTGTTTGTTTATTTATTTATTTATTTATTGGTTTTTCGAGACAGGGTTTCTCTGTAGCTTTGGAGCCTGTTCTGGACCTAGCTCTTATAGACCAGGCTGGCCTCGAATTCACAGAGATCCACCTGCCTCTGCCTCCCGAGTGCTGGGATTAAAGGTGTGTGCCACCACTGCGGTTCTGTTTATTATTAAAGAAATTGTTCTATCAGTACCAAGAAGACATCATTTTTCTAGGTGCCCATCCATCATGAATCCATTCTGTGCTCTTGACGCAGCTCCTGATACTCTGAGAAGTGACCATTTTGTTCCTTTGATTAGATTTCAAGATTATAGAGCTGTTGCCACTGGAATATCCTCATTCTTTCGGAGTCAGAACACTGTATAACCTTTTATCAAATGGGTAAAACAGTTTCTTGGTGAACTTTGGACACACTTTTGTTTAGTCTACACTCTGAAAGCATGTACTTCCCTTACAAGCCAGAACGATTCAAATTCTAGGACATGGGGTTCTTTATGCCTTTAGTCAAACACAGAGTACAAGGAGAAAAATATATATGACCCTGACATGGTTTTCCAGAAAAATCAAACATCTGATTGCACTGAGTTGAGATACTCCAAATAAGAACAAGGTTTATACTTCTTCACAGGACAACTCAGGATTCAATTGTAAATGATACATGCTTCTAAAACTGTTTAGATAAAATTTTATATATGAGATTGACATAGTCCAACATTTCCTATGCCCTGTGTGTTCAAAGGCTGTGTACATTACATTACTAGCTCCAAGTCTATCGACATTCTCTCAGGGTTGCATGTGAATAAATGTGTTTGCATGCACTCATACACACACACACACACACACACACACACACACACACACACACCCCTGCACTGACAGGCACAAACTAACAGAGGCACCAGCTGACAAAACAAGGTAACACAGGAACAGTGGAAGTGGAATGCAGAAGACTGACCTATATTCAGAACATCACTGAGAAGAATACTTGGAATTTTCAGAGTCATAGGAAGGCCTGGGATTTTGAGTCAGAAAATCCAGGAATGAACTTGGTGTCCCCATTTGCTACCTGCTTATGTGATTATTAGGAAAAACATTATTTTTTTTCTTGTGCTTTGGAGTATTTGGCTGCAGATCAAAGTTAATAATATAGAATAACCATCTTTCTGCGAATTTCAAAAGATATGATGTGTTATATCTATTTTATAAGGCACCCATGAACAATAAGCTAGCTTTGACTCATTTGTTTGACAGTGTAGTGGTTGTCCAGTGTACCAGGTGCTCTATTAGACAACAAAAGAAAATAGTAGGTCTCTGATCTGAAAGCATTTAAACTGCATTCATTCCTGAAAATGTCTAACTTTGTAGTTTGTGTTCAGCTTATCACGCCTTTACCAGGAGCTTATGTAAAATAGGACTGTGTTAAGGCTGATGTACCTCAAGGGGCCCAATAAAACAAGTTTCTTTTGATTAAGAATGTAATAACAGCTTTAGGAAATGAAGAAGAAAATAATGTAGACAATATCCCCAAAAGTCTATTAAACAAAAGCTTTAAAAACAGGGGATCCAAACTAATGACTGGCATGTCAGTGAAGAAAGAAATATGAAAAAGTAATTCATACAGAGTGAGACTTAAAACTTCACATGATTATCTTCCTCCCTACATGCTATTATCTAGCTTCAGTTACTTAGTGTTATTCAAATTGCTCTCAGATTATGCAAAAGTCAGTAGAAGCAACCTTGCCTAGATAAAACAGAAAGGCAAGTCTTAAAGTGTTAAGCACGGGTCTCACTGAGCAATGTGTAGACAGACGCTAGCAGCAATATAACACCCTGACAACATGCACATGGGAACTTCATATCCATTTGACGCTGAACATTGCATTGCATTTTCACAGTAGAGATTCTGACATGTCTAATAAAATCTCCCTGTTTATTATTCATCGAGAGACGATAGAGAATGAGAGAAGCAGTTAGAGCACTTCTAAGGTGGATAATCTTTTTCTGACAAGGAGTCTAAGATAAACACTTGGCAGTATCATGCTTAAAGCAAACGTGACAATAAATGGGATGTGTTAATGTCCTCAGAGATAATGCTTTGGGGCTGGGTGGTTAGGTAAGAAATCAATGAGACAAATAGTATTGCTAATATGATTCACAATTTGAAGAAAAGATAAAGCATGGATTTCACTGGAACTATGGTCAAAACATAAGGAAACATGTAAATGTACAAATAAAATTCATTCATAATACAAATGCAATGAGTGGTGTGAATTACTGGAAATATTGAATCAGATTGGAATTGAATGAACACCCAAAACCACTTTCCAAGAAGAATGAGATAGCAGATGATTAAAAACAAAACATGTCAAAACGCAAAAGATAGCAGATGATTAAGAACAAAACATGTCAAAACACAAAAGAGAACAAAACCAGGTGAGCATTAATGACAAGAGAGCTGTTTGGAAATTCCAGCAAATTAGAAACAATGCATCTCCTAAATAAAAAGCTTTCTCTATACCTCCCCTCAAGGAAGAAAGGAAGGAAGGAAGGAAGGAAGGAAGGAAGGAAGGAAGGAAGGAAGGAAGGAAGGGAAGAAGGAAGGAAGGAAAGAAGGAAGGAAGGAAGGAAGAGCAGTATCTTAGGCAGAAATGCCATTAAGTATACAGAGCAGCAAGCACTAAAGCCCCCGTGCTGTGATGAATGTATAGTCCAGGAAGCTAGCAGACCTGTCCACACAGTGAGTGACTGTGCTCTCCAATACCCTTCATCTGTTTCCTCAGTTAGACCCACAAGAGAAGAATAGCCATCTGTGTTTCTAAGAACTCAGACGCGAAAGTCCACCTACAACAAGAGAAGAGAAGAGCAGCCATCTCCTGGGTTTCTAAGCACTCAGAAGGGAAAGTTCACCTTGAGTCACAGCTCAAGTCTTGTCTTTGATTTCACGGAAAGCTTAAGAAGAGCAATGAGATGTACAGGAAACCATTTCTTAGACCCGAGCTCATTGCCACTGACTCTGAGTATGTTTAGGGTACCTTCTGGTTGCTCAGCTGCTCAGTATCTGAACCCTGAATTCTTGTGTCAAAGGGTGAAACATTCATCAAAAGAAGTGGGGAAGCAGTCCAGTCCAACAGTACCAACACAACACGCTGTCCATTGCAGGGCAAATAGGGGAATGGAGAAAAAGTTCCTGTTACCACTGCAGACCTTATTACTATTCTTAAAAAAATCATCCAGGTCAAGTTCCTAAAGGAAGAAGTCTTAATGGCTGCCGATGAAAATTGAACCCAGACTTTCAGGAATTCCTCCTGAGTTTAGCAGGTTAGAATACAAAGTATTTTTTATTTCAAGTTGGAGATTTTTAGATGGAATTTGTACGTGTTTTGTTATTGAATGAAAATAAGAAAAATAGCCAAAGGACACCTTGTTTAGGAGGCTCAGGGGTGAGCTCACAGCCACTTGTGGGCTGAGAACACACCTGACCAATGATTCTGGCTGCTCCAGGGAGTACGCAGCTCACAGCCAACATCGGTCTGCTTTCCAGCTCTAGTTGTGCAGACTTCAAAGGAAACAAAACTGGAGGTGACAGACAATTAGCAACAAAAACATCATTTCATGCAGTTGGGTAGCTTTTCTTTTCTCCCTTCCTTCCTTCAGCCTTTCTTTCTTTTCTTTGTCTCAACAGGCTACATAAGGATTTCACCACTGAGACCTTTTTCATGTTTTAATGGTGAGTCAGCATATTGTTATACTGTTAGGAGACCTTAGATCTGGTAGCCTCTAACCTCAGTCACGTGAGTGGTTGGGACTGAAGTCATGGGCTACCACTGCAAATATGACATTTATAAATATGGTCTATAGCATGATAACACTTTTCAAAATTGCCTTATTGTAGGTCTTGGTCAACAAGTACAAGACATACTCATGTAGAAGAACAGTATCTTCAGATCAATACTTGTCAGTAGATCTGATCTTGACATAAAAGTAATAAATATTTTTTTGGTCCCTGCATGCCAAACACTGAGCTAAGAATTATATAATTAGTTCTCACAACCGTGTTGGCAGAAACTTTTGTTCTCTACATTTTGTGTGTAAGCCAGTTTCCTTTGAAAACTCCAGGTTGTACAGAGGATAGAACATCAAGCTAGACGAGAAACGTTCAAAGCCACAGAAACAAAGCAGGCACAGCTTGGGCCAAAGGGTATCATGGCTGCTTCCTTGTGCTATGACTCCAGCTGTGCTCTGTATTTGATAGCATGTAAGGAAAATAAACAGGTGATTACATTAAACCATCTTCCTCTCCTGATTTGCTTGTTTGCAGCCTTGGTATAAAGACACAATTGAGAAGTTGAGCAATGAAGAAGCTTGGTTGACATATTCCACTGTCCTTTTCCTTGCTTCTTAAAGTAGAGCACACTTTAATCTTAGTTACCTATGCTGGTAACTAATATTATACACTGGGAAATGGAAACATTGCAAACAAAAAACTTGGCTTTTTCATAATGAAGTAGTGTTATGGTGAAGTACTGACAAAAATTGTATGTGCATTGGTAGGGCAGTGGTGGCACACACCTTGAATCCCAGAACTTGGGAGGCAGAGGCAGGTGGGTTTCTGTGAGCTCAAGGCCAGGCTAGTCTACAGAGTGAGTTCAAGAACAGGCGCCAAAGCTACAGAGAAACCCTGTCTCAAAAAAGAAAAAGAAAAAGTTTTATATGAACTTTCACAATTATAGAAGTAAACCATAAGGGTATATTTGCAAGGAGAGAGAGGAAAGAGAGAGAGGGAGAGAGAGAGGAGGAGGATGAAGGAGGAGAAGGATGATGAGGAGGAAGATGGGGTGAGAAGAAAAGCAGGCACAGAGAGGAAAGACACACTTCTCCTCTGGAGCTCATCGTCATTACTTTAGTAGGAAACTCGCTCCTTTCAATGCCAAGAATCTTCCAGTGAGCCAGTCTGTGATGCACAGATTGAAAAATACAGAAGTTAGGTCATAGGAAAATAATGGAAAGGAGCAAAGATGCAAGAGATACACACACTGAAGCAGACATGTTCAGCTACCTTGATGCCCTAGAAGGACCCTGCCACCAATCACCTTTCTACTGACCACATGAACTGCACTTCCCAGTGACACGGGACCAGGCACTGTCTCTATGGAAACTGCACAAAGGACAAATGCTACATTCATGATCTGTAAGGCCCTTCACCTAGCTTACTGCTGTAATTGTCTTCCTATTGGTAGAAGAGCTTGGTATGCCCACCAATGCTCTGTTCCTCCAACCAGGTGAATGGGCACTTAGTGTTTCACGTTTTGTTCCCAAGTATTCATATAGTATTACACTGTACTATAATTATTAAGCTAGCTAAATACTGTATAATCCAAACTTGTGTTCTTTGCTCCTTGATATTGGTATGAATGCTTTGGAAAGACTTCATATAAAAAAGCGGCTATAAAATTTGGTATTAAATATATACCTGAAGAACATGGGAAGGAAGGAGCTCATAAAACACTAGAGGGGTCACACATAGATTACTTTTAAATATGCTGGATTTCTCATTTGTACTGAAAGAAAATCAAGATGAAAGGCATAGCTGAAGCATTATAGTTGTGATCTTTTGGAAGAGGATGGAACACAGTTAACAAACTGTGCTTCTAAAAAAAAGTCTCTGGCTCTAACTGCAGAGGAGTGAATTGAAACTCAGTGTTTATGATGTGTGTCTCGTGTTAATGACCCTCCATTTGAACACTCAAGTCACCTCATGCACTAGCCTCTAAAGGAGTTCCTGAATTGGCTTCCACTCAAGTCTAAAATGAAGAAACACATTGAGAGTATCATGTACTATATTGTCTTTTACTTTGAAAATGCTTTGACTTTCGGTTATTATACAGTTACATTGAATATGTAAATACTACCACATACCATACCTGTTGAAACCAAATTATGTGAATTTTTTTTTGCATGAGAAGTGATTTAGTAAAACTAAAGTCATCAATCTATTCTGGAGAAAAGAAGGTATTTTAAGCAATCACTTCTGCATCTTGACATCAGTTTAAAGCTATAGATTATATCTTGAGCTCTTAGCATCCTGGAACTTCATTAATCTCTGTCTTGCAGGCAGAAAGGGCTCATTCATGGATTTATGTATTGTGACTATTTATGTTTCACACATTAATTTTGGATCCAACATCAAGAGGAATGTTTTATGGCATTACTTTTATTTTGTACTTGTTAATCTATGATAAGTGCGCTAAACAAAGCTGCAAAAATGCTTCCATTCCACACCACGGACTTTTAGATGGCTATTTTTATGAAAGCATCAAATTAAGGTAAAAGCTTTCTCTTGAACCATTTGACACTCTGAAGCCTCTTTTGAATCAAAACACATCCTTTATTCTAGGTTGAACCACTTTTAAAACTGTGGGCTGATCAGATATAATTTTCATTCTTGTTTATGAAAGACTCTTCATATGCTTATTACTTGGCATGGTGCTTTGAGCTTTCCTTCATTCAGAGACAAAAGAATCAAGCTGTGTGCTGGAGGAATTGCAGGGGTGTCTGAATATCCATCTCAAGGCTGTGTGATGCTACACTCTTCAGTACAGAGCAGTTCCATGCTGATAGACCAGCACTATGTGGGAAATGTCCAGTCTGAAACGCATGCAGTCCAACTAGCTTACTCAGTTTCAGCGGTGAACCCCAAAGCGGAGTTTGTCCTACTGGCCTCGAGTTTGTCTGAGCACTGTGATTGGCTACCATGGCTCTGCAGCGCCAGTAAAGGTCCACAGGTGAATCACACCAACGGGCTTTAGAAAGATCAAAGTGAGTGTAAGCTGAGGACCACCTGCGTGCACCTGTGCAAGGTGGTCGTGTCTTTGGAGGAAAAATAGGTGAGAGGTGAATGGAATCTTATGATTTTTTACAAATTATAAATAGTCTCAAAATAATTGTTTTACATATTTGGAAAATATTTCCAGTGATTTGGAAACTGGCCTGATGGCTGAAATTATAAATTTTACTACGCCGTTTTGCATTTATTTGTGATGAACCTTGGCAACGAGAAGTGTCCGTGGAAAAGAGTGACAGCTTGTCCTGTGGTTACTGCCCAAACTAAATGAGGTTCCTTTAAAGAGAGGCTCTAACAGGACAGTAAGAGTTCAAGGAACGCCGTAGGATGCCCATACTGACAGCACTAAATGGATCATGTAGGTACTTTACAAAGCACACGAGGTTGGGAGGAGCTAGGGGAATGGAGCAGGGTGGATTTGAACAAAACAGTGTATTTGTGTATGAAACTGAAGATAAGTGCAAATATTAAAACAAACCATGAAATGGTATAATATATCTATAACTGCAGTACAGCTCAATGGTGGAGTCCTTGCTTAGCAGATATCTGGTTTTCATACTCTGAACAAAACACACAAAGCTCTCATGAATGAATGAATACTTTCTTTAATCGGTACTGCATTTTACCACACCCTGATAAAGTAAATAAGAAAGTGAAAAATCAGAAACAATGGCCACCATAAGGGAAAAGTCTAGGGACTAAATGTCACTGTGCGACAACTGTGTGTGTGTGCGTGTGTGTGTGCGTGTGTGTGTGTGTGTGCATGCATGCGTGTGTGTGCGCGCGTGTGTGTTGTCAGATTTTCATACTGTAGCCATACGGTGTAGTCAGGATTGGCTCCATACTCAGCCTCCTCTGTGCAGGGAGCACAAGTTTGCGCTACTCCTCTCACGCTCACTTTTTAAAAAGTGGAGGGACTTTTCTTTGTCACATGTATGTGTATTTTGTCTGCATACGCATCTGTGTACCACCAATGTGGCTGGTGTTACAAGAAGCAGAAGATGGCATGAGAACCCCTCAAACTGAAGTGACAGATGTTTGTGAGTGGCTGTGTGGTTGCTGAGACCCAAATTCAGGGAGAGCAGCAATGCTCTTAAGAGCTGAGCTGTCTCTCCAGTTCCAAAAGTTGAGCATCTTCCATTAAAAGTTGAGATTCTTCAATTAATACCTAATGAAGTTTGAGGTGAGGCAGGAGAATGATTGACAAACAACTGAAGCCCTTGCAGTGTAACTAACAAGTCCATGATGTGAGGAGACACACGGGATCCCATGATGTTTGGAAAAAAGCTTAAAATCGTGGCAATTACACAGATCTTATTAAGGTGTTCCAATTACACACTTTAGTGATGTGACATTTGATGGCAAATATTAAGCTTCTTTTAGTGTTCTAAAGGTGACTCCAAGGGACACAAAGCACTTCAGTTAAAAATAAATCCATTCTCTGTAAAAGGGCAAGTCAGAAAGAGTCCCAGGAAGTCAAAAGAAAATAATATCTGGTAGACCTGGAAATTCTTTGTGTTACGTTTGTCAGTAATAGGTTAGAACAATCCAGGGCTTTGTCACTCATCACCCTCCATAAAGAAAGGAAAATACTTCTGTCAGAATGCTTGATGCGACTTCTAAGAGCCTCATCCACAGCGTGTGTCATGCTCCTTAGTACCTCTTCATTCAGGTGTTGGAAGTCAAGCCCGGGCATGCGGTGTGCCTCACACTTCAAGGTTCCATACAGTTCTTTCTCTACAAAAACTAAGTCCATTTAATGCTATTTCACTAACTTACAGCAGCAGGAAAATGACTTTTCATTTTACCCCATCAAAATGTCCCTATACTAAAAAAAGCATTTTCTCCAAGCAATGCAAAATAATATAAAGACAGTTTCTGAGGTGGTATTAAACACTGCTCAGATTTATTTGGAGATGTATTACCAATCCCTACCTCACATTTTGTTTTACAGTCTTGGATAATTGCCACTTTAATGGGTTTTTATTATTCTTTCATTTAAAAAAGAAAAAGAAGCCAGGCTTGGTGGCACCCGTTAATCCCAGCACTCAGGAGCAGAGGCAGGAGGATCCCTGAGAGTTTGAGCCAAGCCTCATCTACAAACCAAGTTCCAGGACAGCCTGGGCTGTTGCACAGAGAAACACAGTCTTGAAAAATAAAACAAAACAAGAAAAAAGAATTTTTAACACAACTCCTAAATTACGTAAGGAAAGTGCCTTGGAAATACTTAAGATATAAAGCCTTTTAAGAGATGACATGACATCCTTAATGTCCCATCCACAAAATGGCCTGCAATGGAGAAGCACAAGGAAGAACATTAGGCAGACACGCATCATCTCACCAACATACTGACCAACAGGGAAACAAAGCTAGGCTTACAAGAATGCTAGTACCCATACACAGACGGGAACTCAGGACCTGGGGCCTACAGCCACAGCACAAGGCGTCCTGCTGGCAGAATTGCCCTTCTGGACTCTAGGGAACCTTGGTGGCTTACAGCAAGTCACTGATTGTAGAAGAAGCAACTACAAATGGGGCTCACCCATATAATAGTCCTAAGATTTTTTCCCTTTCATTTATTTTAGCCATGTATTGAGTATCTATCATCTTTTCAGACACTGAGTACAAAGTGATATTTTTTTCAAACTAAAATGATGAGTCTTTTGCAGTTTAGGGCCATTTATTCAGTGGGTACTTAATAAAAGATGCTTTTGTTTATTCTTTTAGTATTTAAACACAGTGCGTGTGCGTGCGTATGTGTGTGTGTGTGTGTGTGTGTGTGTGTGTGTGTGTGTACATGAGCAAACTAGTACAAATGCATTAGAAGGTGGTGAGCTGCCTTGAGGTTAGAGTGACAGGTTGCTGTAAAACACTATATGTGAGTGCTCAAACACATAGTCAGGGCCTCTGCAAGAGCACCGCTTCCCAGGAACTTCTGTTTTCCTCGCCTTCGCAGAAAGACCACTTTAAGCACAGTATACAATTCAAATCCTGTAATTTATCACATTGCTGTTGGCAATAACAGCAGTTGACAATAATTTCAAAATGTGCACAACAGCAGTCTATAGAAATAGTATATAGGTATTTTAAAAGGAAAGCTGAGATGGTTGGAGAGAGTCAATTTGCTTTTATTTCCTGAGTGTTTTTTCTTCAGAAATAGCTGAGTTTAAAATTGATTAGAAAGAAACTAATTAGTACACTTAGGTCTAAAATGTTACCTTGTCTGGATTTTAAATTTCAAATAACAGTGTCATTGCATCATGGTTATTAGGTGACATGATGTTAGGCATGGCAGTACACATCTCTAATCTCAGCTCTCTGAAAGTCGAGGCAGGAGGATCTTGTGTCAAAGCCAGCCTTGTACGCAAAATGAGTTCAAGAGAACACTGTCATTAAATTAAAAAAAATCTACAAATAAAAGTAAATAAATAAAAAAGATAAAAGATGAAGAAGAATGGAATGAAGGGAGGGAGAGAAGGAAAAAGGTAAAGAAAGGAGAAAGAAGGAAGGAAGAGCGGAAGGGAGACGAGAATGACATAAAACCATCCACTACAAGGCCTGGCTCTTGTTTGTTTCAGCTCTTGTCACTCTTGCCACATGACCTAAAAATACATACTCATTGCTTTATAATGTCATATATCTTGACAAACTCTAGAAGGATTGAAAATAATATAATTAAATATATATTTAATGTTTGTGACATACCAAATATGTATACACGTGCTCTTAGGAACTGGCCTCCTGCCATGGGCAGTGTGATATGCATATTGTGTCGCATATGACGCTGTCCATTAGGGGAAGGATCAGAACTCAAAATCCCAAGGAGAGTCCCTGATGAATGCATGCTGCTGAACACCAGGCTGGAGTTGACGTCAAATCTGAAGTGGAGCCATTGAGAGTGGAGGACCTTGAAGTTTTAAGAACTCTTTGGTGAGCATTGAAAATACTCACCAAAGTTGACCTCTTTATAAGTATGAAATGATAATCGTAATTACTTTCTAATTTTGATCAAAAACTAGAGGAAGTTATAAAAATTGAGTTTAGATGTGGGAGTATGTGAGTGAGCCCATGTGAATTCAAAGTAATCTTAACACAAACAGTATCATTAAAATAGTCAAGTACTTGTAGAATAAAAGCCAACAATACTTTTCAGTGGCATAGATCACAGAAAATAGAACATCAGGGTTTGAAAATGAAATAACAAAACTGAATCAATGACATATAATGGTAATTGTCCCTATGCCCCATGAACAGAGTATTCAGGAACACTGGATATCATAAATAGACCAACTCCGTATTTTGTGGGCAGAGAAGGAAAATAATTCCAGGTCACGTGTATAGAACACAACTTCAATGAAATTACAGAAGAAAACTTCCCATATCTAGGAAAAGAGATGCTCAATGTAAAAGAGGCATATGAAACACCAAATAGAAGGACCATAAAAGTAATGTTCGATGCCATATAACTTGAACAATAATTATACATAACAAAAAGAGATTGTTGAATGTTCCAAGAGAGAAGTCTCAAACAAGATGCAAAGGCAAGTGAATCGTCTGGTGATGTCTATCACAGCTAAGGAACAAAGTATGATCAAAATCTTAGTGGGCTAGCTGGAAAGTACATGTCAATTAAACAAGGTGTGGGGCTCTTTGAGGTTGCTTTGCCAGTACCCTCTATAATAGTCCAGGTAGAAACCAGCAATCTTTTTGGTTAAGCATGTGCAAGTGAAGTCATTATCCACACTTGAACTTTTGATGACACAAAGTCAAAATCCCTGGTTAAGTGGTATTCCACTGAAAAGGAACATATAACTCCTGAAGAGATATAATGACCACCTACATCTATACACAAGTACCTCAATTTTTGTCACCCAGTCAAAACACAACTTTTTTCCTCTCCATTCCTACCAAACCCTCCCTATGAACTCAAAAGAAATACACTGGAGGAAAATTATTGTCACTGGTTATGGATGGACATGCTTAAAAGTCTGAAAAAACACAAACAAATAACTGAATGTCTTGGGCCAAAATTATCTCAGGGCTTGTATCTTGAGGACTGTATGCCAGAGAAAAGCCTGGCTCAAGTTTAAGTGAGGATGAGACAGCAAAATCTAGGTAGACTGCCCTCCAGCCAGAGGGAGGGCTTGGGGGCCTCTCATTGGATGGAGGTACCCCCACATCACACCATGTCACTTAAGCTATATAAGCTGATGCTTACAGTGATAAACTGAGTTCCTGCTTTGACTTGGCTCCTTATTGCGTCTGCTTGTCCTGCATTGTGGTGCTGCAGAATGAGTATCCTGCATCGTGGGTCTGTGGGATGTGTGGATAGCAAACTCACCTTTTGCTGGGTATGAATATGGAGAGGCTCAAGGAGCCAGAATGAATGAAATAACCCTGCATATGAAAGCTGAATTTAATAAAAAAAACAAATACTAAAGAAAATTTAAATTAAGATGAATTTAAAAATGAAATGTTTAATAAATCTAGTAAAAAAAAAAAACCCTCAATAGAAAGCCTTAAC
Source organism: Microtus ochrogaster (assembly GCF_000317375.1). Lineage (NCBI taxonomy): Eukaryota > Metazoa > Chordata > Mammalia > Rodentia > Cricetidae > Microtus > Microtus ochrogaster. The sequence goes on along the minus strand of NC_022009.1, from coordinate 122,046,038 downwards.
AACACAATGAATCACACAAAAGACAGAACAATGGGATCTGAAGATGAAATAAAGGAACTCAATCAATTACATAAAATGATAAAGGTTAATACCCATTATTGAGAAAAACTAGGATATTGTTAATAAACAAAGTCTATGAGTTATGGGAATAGATGAAAAACATTCCAGGTCAAAGGCAGAGAAGAAAACTGCAATAAAATTATAGAGGAAAATTTCCCAAATCTAGGGAAAGAGATGCCAAGTCAGGCACTAGCGGCGGATGACACACATAAAGCAAAGTCCATCAGAATTAGCTCATTTTTCAATAGAAATTATAAAATACAGAAGAAGTTGGATCCATGTGATTAATTCAAGTTCTGAAAGATGCCAACCATACTACTGACCTGACAAAACTATTTGTTATAAATGATAAAGAAAAAATTCCCATGAGAGCCACAGGCTAAAGAAGTTTATAATCACCAAACTATCTCTAAAAAGACCACCAGAAGGAATACTTTTGATGAGAGAACAAGTTAAGATACTATGAGGGAAAATAAATGTCGCTAGGATAGGAGTTACGTGAAGCAGATGAAAGAAAACAAAAAGCATCAAATTAACAATGTGATAGCAATTAAGCCATTAGTCTTTCAATAATAATTTTGACATTCAGTAGTTTCAGCCTCTCAATCAAAAGACACAGGCTTATTGGTTGAATCAGAAAATTAGAGGCTGAGCTCCCAAAGTCCAATTGAAGAGTGGAAGAAGTGAGAA
>NC_022009.1:122022936-122045073 GCF_000317375.1 Microtus ochrogaster | reverse complement strand
TATGGCTGGGCTGGCTGCGGGGCCACAGGCAGTGGCACCAGGATTTATCCCTACTGCTTGTACTGGCTTTTAGGGAACCTATTCTCTTTGGATGGATACCTTGGTCAGCTTACATATAGTTGGGAGGGCCTTAGACTTCCCCAAAGCAATGTGCCTTATCTTCTCTCAGGAACGTATAGGAGGTTGGGTGGGGAGATAGGTGGAGGAAATAGGAGGAGGAAAGGGAGAGGGACCTGGTATTATAAAATGAAAAAAAAAAAAAAACAACCATAGTTTGTTTTCTTTTTCAAAAATAAATTAAATTTTAAAAAAAGAAAAAGAAAAGATTCTTCTTTTAGCTATATATCCAAGAAAGAAAAAAAATCTAACCTTAAAGGATACTAGCTTAGAGTAAAAGGCATATAAATCTTAGAGCTAAAATTGACATTGTAGACTAAAGGAACCTAATAGATATTTATAAAACACTCCAGCCAAACATGACAGTGTACAAATTTTCCTGTGCATTAGGATATACTGAAATGAAGTGAGATAAATACCAGAAGAAACTACAGATAGCACAAATTCATGGAGCATGAACAAGGCACTGTTGAATGATGAAAGGGCGATTGGAGAAATAAAAAAAAATATCTTGAAATTAAATGAAATAAAAGACAACTGAGATATAATGAAAGCAGTGAGAAGAGGGAAATGTGTAGCTCGTGTTACTTACATCAAAAAGAGCACAGATAAATGACTGATCGATTTACCTCAAGAATTTGGAAAATACAGAAGAAATCAAAACCACTATTAATGCATGTGAAAAATAATAAGGGCAAAAATAAGGACATAAAACAATGAAAAAAATTCCACCAGGAATCCATGAAACATAGTTTGCTCCTTTTAAATGATCATCAAAATGTGCAAGCTCTTAATCAAATTACCTACAAGAAAGATAAAGAGGACAAGCAATGATGGCTGACGGGGGGGATGAGCAATTTTCCTTGGGGATAAAACCCTTGATAGGTTATCTGCTCCCAAGAGGTAGGCCTAATCACTTGTCTATACAAGAAACACTCAATGGGCTCAGTAGGTAGTGTGAGTGTGTGTGTGTGTGTGTGTGTGTGTGTGTGTGTGTGTGTGTTGTGCGCATGCAATCATTGACAGAGAGGAGGTCGTGCACTTGACTGGGAATGGAGTGAATTGAAAGGACGTAGAGGGGAGTAAGGGAGTGTTGACTGGGAATGGAGTGAACTGAAAGGACGTAGAGGGGAGTAAGGGCGGGGACGACTGGAAATGATGTAGATACCTTAGCTGTGTATAGGCTTTCAAAAAATAAAAAAGAAGCATAAAATATAAAGACCATACGCATATTCAATACGTATTTCAGAGTTGTTTCTATCATATTTGATTCCAAATTCACAGGGAATCATTCTTCAAGGTTTCGTGTGACTGTTTAGTTTTTCTCTAAGAACTATAACATTCTTTTCCTTTCAACAATTAAATTAAATGTAATTTAAAAAGTATGAAGAAAAAAAAGTATTTCTTTTATTTTATCAACGTGTCTTTTCACACAGTGGAACAAGAGAGCATTTGGTCTAGAACCATGCTGTGTGCTGGAATTACAACATCTGTGAAGGACCAGATAAGACGAGTGTTGGGCAAGAACAAAAACAGACGATAATCCATCATAGCGCAATGACTAACAGCTACTGACACTTGACAAATTGATAGTCTTCAATAGGCATCTTAGGAAAGTTGGAGCATACAGGCAAGAGCTATGATATGAAACACATCATGTAACAGAACTTATATAAGAAATTCCTACCACCAACTCTGAATAGAAAAGAGGGAATGCACGACACATTAGCTATTTAAATATGCTTACAGACTCTGAGCCAAGTCACAAAATAAGCTTGTTTGTTTGACTATAGAAACATCTCTCCAGTGTTGTAATAAAACTCCTGTTCAATTTATATTTTACAGCCATTGCCCCATCTTCCATAGGCAACGGCAACAGATCAATGCCATGTAGAACTTCTTGCATCATTATGTCCAAGCAAGCCTGACAGAGAAACAACTGGTACCACCCCAGAACAAAAGAGAATCTCTGACAAGTGACCACAGGCATATTCAATAAACTTTCCAGAGTTTTTTCTATCATAATAGATACTAAATTCATGTTGAATCATTCTTCAAGGTTTTGTGTGACTGTTTAGTTTTTCTCTAAGAATTATAACATTCTTTTCCTTTCAACAATCCCTCTATTTCTTAAAAGTGTTCCTAATCACTCACATGACAAATTATATACATATATAGATACATATTTTTTCTTTATAGCAAGATAGAAGCAAAGTACTAGATTTGGGGAAATGTTAGCCTACATATTCAAATTTCCTCAAAATAATTTATTCAACAATTTCCCTTCAAATAATTCATGTGAGGCTTGGAGAGCTACGGAGGAAGGGTTTACCTGGGTTCTATTCCCAGAATCACCATCATCAATAACAAGAAAACACAATATTTCTACCAGGCACTGTAGTGTACCTGGATTATTACCCCTGGAGAAGCGCAGAGGAGAATAACTGGTGCTCCTAGCTGGCCAGCCTGGTCTGCCTGGCAAGTTCCAGGTTTATGAGAGACCACCTCAGGGAAAAGGGGGTGTCATTCCTGAGTTTGCGCTTTGGTCTTTTCAGGTGGGGCATGCAGGGCTCATGCATGTGCTTTTACACACACACACACACACACATGCATGCACATGAGTGCACATGTATGCATGCGTATGTATATGAGTGTGCATGTGTGCCTGCAAGACATACACAGAAAAAATTCAAATGATAACACAGTGGGATTTCAATGCAAACTACTTAATTTATGACTCCACTCCCATTATCTGCTATCAGGTCTGGCTCCTGAACTAGCTCCACACTAAATCTTTGTGGTCTTAGGTATACTATACTGATTTTAAAAGCTCATTTCCAATTGTTCGTGACTTTTACTTCCAGCCCCATTCAAACTTCTGTCTGCCTTCCACATTTCCTACAGGAGTTCTGGCTATTTTCTCGGGCAATACATATGAAGCACCTTCTTGGAAGGCATGAAAATAATGGCAACAAAAGTGTCAGTGGGAACCGAACGGAAGAAAGATTGGGTCTTGTGAAGGAGAACCCTGCCCGTGGGTAGAAGTCAGACTGATAATAGAGTAAACCACATTTAGCCAAGTTCAGTCTCTGTACCCATTGTGACATATCCTTAGTTCAGTGAAATATTGACCTCTCCTAACTCCTTTCCTAAATACACAAAAACTGTGTCTATTTTAATAAGAATCTCATCATTTGAGACGTGTTTCTGAGGAGAGCATATCTCCATTGCTTGCAATGCCCTCTGAGTTCTCAAACCTACCAACACCTTTCAGATCGACACCATTTATTTGCTCTTTGGGTATGTGAATAAGAATTTGTTTTGAAAACAAGTTCTAGTTTAATAGAGCAACGTGGAAGTGTGAGGCAGTTAATTGTTAAGATTCGACATTTTGGAGAGAACTGACAAATGTTGCCACCGAGGAGTGCCCACAGCATCTGCTGTGTAGGCCCCACTCCAAGAGCAGGCTGTTTTTATTCTAAGTAAAAAAAAAAAAAAAAAAAAAGTGAAACCTGAGTTTGAAGGTTTGCTTGAGAGTTAGATAGACTAGATAGACTATTTCTTCACCTGATCAAAACAATGGATTTTCTCCTCAGGCTAGAAACTTCTCTCCAGAAGACTGACATTAATATCTACTGGCAGAGCGAGAAGGAAGAGGCAACAGCCCCCCTCGTTTCTATCCCCAACGCCAGTACCCACGGAACGCCTTTGTTCTCTGTCTGCATAATTAATAACTGTCTTGGCAATCAGTCATGCATTCCTCAATGGCACCTCAGGCACCCAGTGTCCTTCTAACCCCTCCCCGCAGAAGAAACCACCACAATGGCTGTGCAGTGATTTAACTCAAGACCAGTCCTTGACAAAGGCTGTGAAAACCACAACTGGTTCTGCTGCCGGGACAGCACAGAGCTGGGGCTGCCCTCCCCTCACCAGCATGGCAGGGTCTTGCTCTTATTTATCAGGAGCTGCACCAGTTTGTTTTCTCTTTATATAAGGAAGTATATAAAGTAACAGAAGTAACAGAAACTTCTGTATCCAGGCAGGTGTCACTGAACACACACAGTGGGAAAGAAGTGAAACATCTTTAGAAAGTAGGCCACATTTGGTAGGATCATAAGGGTAGACGGTCTGGAGTGGATGCAAGTGATGTGGTCCCTTCTCTCCTGTCATCCATGTGCCTCAGAAATAAATAAAACGGTGGCAACGCACGGGAGGCAAATGCCATGGTAGCCACAGCATCTTGTCCTCTTCACATAGACCGATACACATAAAATGGTAAAACAGAGTAAGTAAATTGCTAGAAATATTATCTTATTACTTCTTAGGAACTTCGAAACAGTTAAAAGCGGGATTCAATAAAATTATTTAAAAAAATTTCTAATAGTGTAACAGTTATTCAAAATTTCCATCCTGTTTGAAGAAGAAAAATAAAGTCCTCATATTTCATAGACATTAAAAAATAATCTTTTACTCACAGTATCACACGTTAAGTAAAAAAAATGCTCTACACATTGACAAAAATAAAACTCCTGAAATTATTCAGACCCAAATTTGCACAGCTTTACTTAAAAACTCAGATATGTTTCCTTTGAAACAGTCTCCTAACAGAAATGAGAAATAGGCTTTTCATCAGATATTTGGATACGGAGTAGAAAGTTGTTCTGTTTAGTCTTTGTCTGTTTCTTACATCTTAGAGGATGGTGTTGATGCCCACTACAGAGTAGAGCATATATAACCTGACACAAATCACTCCAACATTAAACAAGAACTTTTCTTTCTCAGAGATCTGAAGTATGTTCGGGTTTTCACTGTGTGTGGCCTCCGAAAGGAAACAAGGTCCCAATGTTTTCACTTTTTTCTTAAACAATCCCTCACTATTAATCTACCAGGGTATGTGTGAGAGCACTCCCCCCTTCCTGCTCTCTCTCCCCTCTCATCATAAAGGAGAAAAATACCAATGTCATTATTAACTTCTGGTGAACAATCATAAAACTTAATTTATCATTTACTATAAAATTTACACAGATCTATCTTTCATTATTTAATAATGATGCATCACTAGGGAATCATATTTCCATAATATTTTATCTGAAATAGCATAAAAGTTAAAAATGTAAACCTGTGTAGTACTTTTTAAGACCTATCTCATTCTGACACGCTGTCATCATCTCCCAGTGGTAGTTTCAAAACTAAGCCTAACCAACGACTCCAACTTAACCTAGAAAAATAGGGAGGCACATTTAATTTGTCTTACTCCAAGTTATTTGGGAATCCAAAACAATTTATTCTAACACTTCAACAATATAAAGAAAACTATATTTATAAATCTTGAAATATTCCCCCAGTAAATTATTTTACAACAGTAGACATAATTACTTAATGGGCATGTGTGACCAAAATAGTGCTTATGAGAAAATCGATGTTCATATGCTTTTCTTCTATGACATGATAATCAGAGGGTTCGTGGCAGACTGGAAGCAGAATTCCATTTCTTTTCACAAATAAAACTACAGAGAGAGCTCCTCACTCCTAAAATATAACCCACTTTAAAGTACATTTTATCCTGCAATTTGCGATTTCTAAAGCTTTCACTGACTTAGGTTTTCTGTGTCGATGTAAAATAATCATCTCAATTTATATCAACCATACATTTATATCAGTTTAGATAATCAAAAGCAGGTAAAGCTGGTGATATGGATATTTCCATAATAATAGAAGGGTTTAAAATGGAAAGTGTATCCTAAGGTCATGGACTGTAGTAGATACATCATTCACTGCGCCCACTCAGGCCTTTCCTTACCAGAACAAGGGAACACAGACAACAATTACACCACAGTCCAGCTGTAGCCCTGGTGCCACTAACACATGAGCATCTGGAGAGCATGTGACATCTTTCTTCTAACTCAGGTTCTCCAATGTTCTTCTCTGTCTTTCAGGGGCAGCAAAGGCAACACACAGCCGCTGAAACACTGGGATACCCCACTTAGGTCTGCGACCAGTCTGGGGGAGAAGGCTGAATTTTCAGAAAATCTTCATAAGCAGCTGTAGCGGGACTGGTGTCAAGTTAGCCCTGTTTAGCAAACCTCAGTACAGGAAGCTAACGGTCTACAGAGGCTTTTGGGTCATGCTACGTGTATCATTACAAAACTAAGAAGCCACTGTGGTCCTCAGTACAGCAGCAGGTCCTGCTTGGCAGCTCTGACTTTGCGGTCAGTCTGCTCATTGCCTATAGGGAAGTGGGGATGTCAATAAGAAAGTTCACCCATGACACGAGGAAAGAAACGCATGAAGGATAATGCAGGGACAATTGCCCCTGAGCAAATACCACAAGGCCCTTTAAGTCGGCTCTCCAAGAAGTAGGTTTTCTTCCTTTAGGCTTTCATTTATCGGACTCCCAGCTAAGACTGATGAAGCCTTGCCTGGCCAGTGTTAGGGCATGTGTGGGCGATAATTCAAAACATTCGGCCAGGCTTAAAAGCATAATCCCCTGTCACATTGCCATTCATCAAATCCCACTCTTCTGCAGACGGTTATGGGGAGTGGGGTGGATGTGTTTGTAAGTAAGGAGTGAGGGTACATGAACTCCAAGGGGTCGGGCAAAGAGTGGCAAATCAACTATCGAAGTAAATGCAAACACAAATGAGGCAAAGTTTTTGAAATTTGGAGAAAAAAAAAATAAAAGCAATTTTCTAAATCACCAAATCATACTTCTTAGGAAATGTAGGACCCGAGCTTCCCATTCTCTTGTTCCTTTCAGCCCATAGTCTGCTGTTTCCCTAAAGACGATGAGAGTAACTACAACATCTTCATCTTCACACATTATCCCACCTCCTACAGCCTGGTCAGGTCAGTTTAGTGTCCAGAGGAGGGCTTCCTGGGTGAGAGATGCTAGAGGAACTGAAGACAGAATACAAACGCTGCACACATAAGTTATCAGACTCAATGCCATTTAAAAATGCATTGAATATAAATTTCATGATGGAAATATTGACGCAACCTTGACCTCGTCTCTCGGTTGCAGTGTGGACAAGTCACTTGAAAATTTCAAATAATGAATCAAAGTGAAATTTTTGAGGCAGGATCTCTCACTGGGCAGGATCTCACTACCTAGGCTAGACTGGTGACCAGAGAACGCCAGGCATATGTCTTTCTCTGCTTCCCCAGGGCTGATTATAAGCAGCCATGCTTGGCTTTTTAAAAGTGAATTTTGGGGATTGAAGTCAGAGGCTCATTTATTCGGGGTAAACACTTTTTCAACTGAACCAACTCCCTAGTCTGCGATCTTCCTATAACAATAAAAATTTCATATTTTATTTCACCACATTGGTAAGGCACTTAGTATTTCTAATCATCTGCAGAGAAAACGCTTAAGTTGATTGTGACAATTAAAAAGAGACTTTTGGGGTAAAAATAATCCAAGCTAGAGAATGGTTTCTGATGTTTGGTGTTCTCATTCTTATCTTTATAAAGAGGAATTCAAATTTAAAAATAGCTGACTCATCAAGTAAGGATGATCTCAAAGTTGTACTTACTGGAGTGACGATGCTGTAGTGGATGCAGAATCCGGGTTCGGAAGGAAAGTACTCATCGGATACAAATCTTATCCGGATTTGATTTCCTTTAGAAGTCTGCTTTCCTGGCACAGTCCCAGAACCACACCAGCATCCTAAAATACTTCCATCACTGGGCTCCTCAATTTCTACAAAATCATACCTGTGAGGAAGCAAAGGGCCAGAGACGTCACTGCTTAACTAGGCAATGGAAATGTTGTATGTGCAAAGAACATCTAAGAAGCAGACAAGTGAGTTGCTCCCAAGTGTGCTTGAGTGGAGAGCTCATTGGGTGCAAACGTTACAGAGAACGAGGCGTGAAGACCCAGTTGGGAAAACATGAGACTTTTTTCCAAAGCCTTCAAATTGGCTATTAACAAACCCAAGGTTGGTCAGAAGTTTAAAACTTAAATATTTTTGCACAGAGAAATATTATATGACATTCAATCTAAGGATTCAGAATTATTCTAGTTTCTATCTTAATTTCCATCATTACTGTTCATTTTTCCTAGCTGGGGAAGATGTGTTTTGCTTAGAACATTACCAACAGTTGCTAATTAAGAAAAGCTTAGCACCAAGCGAATTCTGGGAATTCTGTTAATACTTATGAAGAGGAAGCAAACTACTGACGAGCTATTTTTATTTTTGGGGTAGTTGATAACACTTAGGCACCAGCACACATAAAAACACTTTGCTATTATTTTATCTTTCTTTTTTGCTTCTTGCCATTACATCTAAGACTTGCTAAGAAAATGCTCTACTGATTAAGGAATACATCCCATGCTTTCCCTAGCATACAGAGCAGTTTTTAAATAATTGCACATATAAATAAATAATGACTTCCCTGGTTGAAGTATAAGATAATAAAAAGAAAGTTACAAAATTTTAATGAGATAAAAGTCTGACATGTTTGAAAAATGATTGATAGATTTTAAAATACAATGTACTATAAATACACTAGATAGAATCAAAATCAACATTTCATACAGTATCTGATTTAAAGGAAAAAGTTAATAAAAATACAACATATTGGTCAACAATAGTTATGAATCTTCCCCTTAAGTAATGTATCCACATTCTTTAGCTTTATTTTCTCCCATAATCTTAGGAACTGAGACATTTTTTTAAATGAAAAAGCATAACACATTTAATTTCGGTTACTTTCTCTAATGATTTTCTTACTTTGCTTTCCCTGACCAGCTGCCTTCGAAAGAACATGGATTCATAAGAGAAGCAGTTTGGCTAGTGTTTATTAACATAGGTCAAAATATCATGAAGGACAAGAGGAAAACAAATGAGAAGAAAACATATATGTAGGTCGTGCTGTCTGATTTTGTATGTCAACTTGTTACAAGATAGATTCATCAGCGATAGGAGACTCAGTTTAGGAGATGCTTCATGAGATCCAGCTGTCAGGCATTTTCTCATTTAGTGATCAGTGTGGGAGGGCCCAGCCTGTGGTGGGTGGTGCCATTCCTGGACTGCTGGTTCTGGGATCTATAAGAAGATGGACTGAGCAAGCCATGGGAAGCAAGCCAGTAAGCAGCTCACCTCCATGGCCTCTGCATCAGCTCCTGCTTCCAGGATCTGCCTTGTTTGTGTTCCTGTCCTGATTTCTTTCAGGGATGAGCAGCAATACTGAACTATAAGCCTAATAAACCCTTCCTCCCAAACTTGCTTTTTGGTCATGGTGTTTCATCACAGGAATAGAAACCCTAAGACATAGGTCATAGTGAAAGGAATGGAAAATTTAAAGCAAGCCATTTCTATATACTCAGGTGACCATATCGGGGACACAGTAATCCTTACAATACCCTTCCAAGTATTAATTTTCAAGGTGAACAATTGCCCGTGGCACTATTTAAAGGATTTACGAAGCCTACTTTACGAGCCAATCAAACATCCCATTCTCAGGGCAACATGATGAGGGACACGCGGGGCGAAGTGGCTGCAATGACCACTCCCTCTCTCCGCCTTTCTCCTGAGACCCAGGGAGGATTTATGCCCTTTTATGTTTAACAAACAAGTCTGATGTTGTAGACAAAATTTTTGTTCTCCTGTGGGAATGTAGCATCTGTGAGGATATGGGAGCTCTTTGCTTCCTCCAAAGAATGTAAGGAGGACACCAGAGAAATAAATTCACCGGTAAACATCATTGTCAGACACCCAGCTTCTTTCAACAAAAATAAACCAAGCCTGCAGAACAGGCTGCCTCTAGTTCACACCGACTAAAACCCTGTCAATTAAACGTGCCCGACAGTGGTGAGAAACGGCGCCAAGTGAGTGTGGATTATAGAAATCCTGGTTCTGCAAGTGTCAGCTGGATCAGGAGCAGGTTGGGATAGGCAATAAAAATAATAAGACGGCAATTACTGCACCGAGCTTATCGGCTTACACTCTTGCTTCCCAAACACTAACAGAATCTTCGGATTCCTATTCAAACCCCAGATATTCTTCTAGACTCTAATTAATCCTGAAAATGCTTTGAAGTAATTATCAGACTTACTAGGTGATTACAATGTGTCAGGCACTTTTTTTAGGTGCTTCTGAACACTAACTCACAGCATCCTCTTAGCAAACCGAGCTGAAAAGGTTCTGATTACGCATAGTTTTAGAGTCATTAAATATAGAGAAGTTAAGTAATTTGACTAAGCTTATAATGTAACTAATGGTAAAGTTACAGCTTCAGTTTCAGAAGCCCAATCCCACACTCCAAGGTCTTAGAACAGCTCTTTTCAGTCTGTGGGTTGCAACCATTTGGCAATCAAAAAACCATTTCCACAATAGGGGAACACATATCTCCATTACATTTCATAAAAAAATAGCAAATTTATCATTATGAGGTAGCAATAAACATTATTTTATGGCTAGGGTCACCAAACCATGAGGACCTGTATCAAAGGGTTGGAGCATTAGAAAGACTGAGAATCTCTGTTTTAAAAAATAAGACCTGTGGGGGTGATGGTGGTGCATGCTTTTAATCCCAGCTCTCAAGAAGCATAAGCAGCTTCTTGACCAGTCTGTGAGTTCATGGCCAGCCTGGTCTATGGAGCGAGTTTCATGGTGATTACACAGAGAAACCCTGTATTGATAAAACCAACAACAAAAAAATTAAAGAAAAAAACAGAAGAAGGAGGAGAAAGAAGAGGTGGAGGAGGAGGAAGAGGAGGAGGAAGAAGAGGAGAAGGCAAAGGAGGAGAAGAAAGAGAGGAGGAGGATGAAGAGGAGGAAGAAGAGGAGGAGGAAGAGGGAGAGGAGGAGGAGGAGGAAGATGAGGAAGAGCAGGAGGAAGAGGAGGAGGAAGAGGAGGAAGAGGGAGAGGAGGAGGAAGATGAGGAGGAGGAAGAGGAAAAAGAGGAAGAGGAGGAGGAAGATGAGAAAGAGGAGGAGGAGGAAGAGGAGAAGAAACAAAGATACTACTCACTGTATTTAAAATATATCTCTATAATTAAATTTTTTTATTCAGACTCTCAACGACAGAGAAATTGTAGGTTTCTACACAAAATCTGAACATGAAGTCTTGTTTAAGGGCTGGAAAACAGAGCTATAATAAATGCAGCTGAACATGCACCTTGCCAGTTTAGATATTTATTACAGCTAACTTTATAAAGTTTGTTATTAGCAACTCTGAATTCTTTGCAGAGAATTTGGAACAATATAGACTGTCGAAGGAAAACACATAATCACACTTTCCAGGACTAACAATGAATGACGGGGAGATTCTCACGAGATCAAGAGAGCTCACCCTATGAGAAGTGGTTCAAATTGCCATAGTGTGATTTTAAATTAATCTTACTACTAAATAAAATAAAAACAATGTAATTGTATAAGTCACCAATTCTATCTATAAAACTAAAAATAATTAAGAATAAGAGAAAAAGTCAAAAAGCAATATACTGGTAACAAAATCTGTTAAGAGGTATAATCAAACAGGAATTTAATATTCATAATTAAATCAAAAATTGGCAGAAAAAAGAGAATAATAAAAAAATTACAATAAACAGAGCCACTAACTAGGTAGAAGATATAATTACACTTAGGAATGTACTTAAAATTTAGAGTTTAATGCAATTGTTCATTAAATATATTTGAAAAATTTTATGAAATTGATGACTAAAATATGATCAACTTAGTAAAGACATAGTTAAAGTAAATAACAACTCAGAGAAATTTAAAAATTAGTCAAAATTTATCAGTAGAAAAGATGAAATAAAATGGGATTTTATGAGACCTCTATTAAATTTAAACAAATATATAATCTCAATTTCTTATAAATAATTTCAAAACATTAGAAATGGTAATTTTCTCAATTAATAGCAAAAACCCCTAACCTAAACTTTGTATTTAGTTCTATGAAATGGTAATAGTAATAGTTAGCATTCAGAAGTATGGCCAATTTCACTCACATAGGCAATTGTAAAAAATTCCTTGTCTATCAATCATCAGTAGATTGCATGATTAGAATAATTGGCCTAGTATGAGCTTTATCCATAAATAAAAATGAATATGGAAATGCTCCACAAAAGTGTTTCTAAAAGTAACACCAATATTATCATAGTAGTAAGGAAGTCACCAATATGGCTCAATTAACTGCTTATTAATAATAATAGCAGAAAACTTTCAAATCTGGGTGAAAATTTCCTAACAGAAACTGACAGCATACATCACATGCCATGAAGCGAGCTCGATCCCCACAGCAGAGCACACTGAGGAGCTCTCGTTACTCTTCTGGGGATTCAGAGAAGAGGTTACAGACAAGTTTCAAATAGAAGAAGCAAAAATGTTGTGATAATAGCAAAGAAAATAAAAGTCCTTGGTTGCTTATAGATTTGCATGTGGGTGTGTACACATTTGTGTGTTGCACACATGTATGAGGCCGGAGGAAAACTTCAGTGAGATCCCCAGGAATGCTGCCCACCTCCTCTGTAATGGAGTCTCACTGTCCTGGAGCTCAACTAAGGAGGATAGAGGTTGATATCATGATGTCTTCCTCAATGGCTTCTCCACCTTAGCTGTTGTGTCAAGGTCTCCTGCTGAAGCAAGCATTTGCTGTTTTTGGTAGACGTTCTGTCCAGCAAGACCATGAGTAGCCTGTTACTCCCTTCCCCAATATTACAAGGATATGTCAGACTTGAAGTTTTCATATCAGTTCTGGTAACTGAGCAGATCCTCACCATTGCGTTCAAGCGTTTTACCAGGAGAACCTTCCCTACCCCCAGCTGATAGGTTTTGAGAGGGTTAGTGGAGTCTGAAGAGCCCAGGTGTGGGGCAGCAGGCTTGAGGTAAGCTGTGGAGGTAACCGTTCTACATCACTTATATTGGGGAAGATCTAACGAGCTCCTCTGGGTTAGGGAAGACAGGAATCCAATTTGCTTTAAATTTTGAGCTTTTAAAAAGGATCGAGAATGAATAAGATAATTCAGTAAATGGACTGCAGATAGGGCTGATATACGAAGATCAATACGTTTTGTTCATGACTTGGAAACTTCTTGGGGAAAAATGCACTGGAGATGGTCAAACACAAAGTAATGCATTAGCCAGGAATGAATGGACATCAATTGTCTGAGAAAATGTGTTACTGAATACCAAAAAGTCATGGACATGAGATAAATCCAAGTCATGCAGGCCACACTGAGAAAGGCAGGGGCACAAGCCTGGCCTTCGGCTAAGAGCCCATGCTTTAGAGAACCACACTGTCTCTGGTAAAGCAAACACAGTGAAGAATCATTGTACCTTAACGCCACTGTCTATAACTAATTCTCTACAAGTACCTTTGGGACACTCCAGAGGCTCTTTTACAAAACAAAGATATTAAGCCAGGTGGTGGTAGCACACGTCTTTAATCCCAGTACTCGGGAGGCAGAGGCAAGCAGATCTCTGTGAGTTCGAGGCCAGCCTGGTCTACAAGAGCTAGTTCCAAGACAGACTCTAAAACTACAGCAAAACCCTGTCTTGAAAAACCAAAAGTAAAACAAAACAAAACAAAAACAACAACAACAACAAAAACAAAGATATTAGTCATTAACTCAGAAAAGGTTTTAAGAGGATTAAATGAGAGAAAGTACCTGTACATGGTATTTAACAATAAACTGTTTAATGAATACTTTCTTTTGCTTTCCTGGGGCTAGGCATGGAGGAGTGCAGCTTGCATGTGCAGGTGTAACCCTACTGGAGCTTACCCTCAAAACTGGACTGCCTGGTGACAAGCTTCAGGGATCCTGCTGATTGTGCCTCCCAGCACTGGGGATACCTGGCTTTCTATGTGAAATCTGGGATATGTGAACTGGAATCATTATGCTTGTGCTGAAACTATTTTACACACTGACCATCTCCCTAACCCAGTAAATCCTAGATCTGTAAGACGATAATTGCTTTAATCTGAAGTAGAACCTCTGATGAAAGACTTAAAAAGTATGGAATAACAAGCCCCAAAGCTCCATATGCAATTATAAGCTGGGAGGACATTATTGACTCTAAATAAAATACTGAATTTATACCAAAGTACCTGGATATAATTTTGGGTACAATATGAAAATTTATCCAGCACTGATAGGTAGGAAAACTAGCACAGTTAATTTAGGAGGTAATATGGAAGATTCTCAAAAAGCACTGCAGGCAACAGCATAAACATAGTGTACATACATACAGGCAGGCACTCACACATGAACACCGAAAGTTTTACATGATGAAATTAACTCGGCTATGGAAAGATAGGTCATCTTCACCAGCTGAAGGGAGACTGAAGTCGGCCAAGGAGAGTTGGGGTGCACCCACTCAACATACTTTCTGGAACCACAAGTCTTAACATTAGACAATGGCTGATACTCTTCAGTGAAAGGTTTGAATCTCAGAACGTAGATACATAAAATATCGTAATCCTACCTCATATGAAGTGCACAGGGTTTCTGTCTGTTTGTCTTTATGATGTGTATTTTCTGGGATTGCCACCTGGCTTGTTTACTAGGACAAGTGGCTGATGAACTAAGTGGGATTCTGTCTCTCACTGAAACAAATGATTGGACAGTGTTTTCATCAAATGTTTTCATTTGCAAAGAAAGGAAACAAAACAGAAAGCTTCGTCTCAAAGGGGCTAGCGAGGTTGTCAGCTGATGCGATCAGAGCTCTAAGTCCTGCTAAGGTGATTACTTCTTATTCCACGAAAGTGAACATGGCAATGAGAAACACAGGGCTTAGAGCCTGCTTGGTTAATTCACCTCCTAGGCAGGGATAATTTGCTAAGTTTTACTTTATTCTCGTCTTGCTCCATTTCAAACACTCCTTCCTCTTTACTCTCTGTTTCTTCCTGTGTTAGTTACCCTTCCCAGGTGCTGTTAACCAAAGGTTCTGCCACAGCCTTTCGCGGGTCCCCACATTGCCAGAAAACCTCCCAGTTTGAAACCATCTCCCACAGGTCACTGCGGTTTCCTTTTTTGCTCCAGCTGAATTCACTCAGATCTTTCTCCTCTGTAGAAGAGACAAGATAGTTCTTAAATAAATTTGTGATTATCTCATGACTTCTATCCATATATTTGTACATTTTTATCTTCCTATGTATTCCATGGACCTAAATTTCCCTCTCTACATACCAAGAATCATTGAGGCATTTCACGTCTGAATCTCGTTCGTCTGATACATATGATGTTAGCAAGTCATAACTATTAGTCTCAAAGCCTTTTGCAGTAGGACAGCCTTCCATTGGCAACACTACAGTGATTTGTATAGAAGAGAATTGTTATTTCAGATACAAATATGAAAAGCTGCGCTAATTATCATACACACAGGTAAGGCTGGGAGACAATGAAATGGGTATTCCTAACAATTTATGTAGTCTAATTTCAATGGTTAAATTGTTTGTATTTTTATTTAAACGAGAGCTTAAAATATGAAAACTATATTTTGGTCTTAAAAAGAGAAGAGATCTAAGACAATTGTGAAGACAGGCTTGGCCATTATCTTCCTGACTCCTGTTCCTTTGGTTGTTTACAACTACAGTGTGAGCATAAAAGGCCCAATTGCCAGGTCTGAGAACTACAGGTCTTCCTTTGACCCGAGAGTAAGGCACACACTTCTGCTCGCTCTTGTCCTGCTGACTTCAGTCAGAAAACCTGCGAAACTTTGCAGACAGTTCTCCAGTCTCCTTGAGGGCTTCTGAGCAACTGAGTCATTGTGGGCTGTTTCAGGCTTTAGTCACTATGAGCCTCAACCTGGGCGAGACAGCATATTTCACCAGATGGTAAACATGACCGCATCTTTTGGGACAGTGATCCCAGCAATAATGGCCCTGTCATAGGTCAAATACTTACCCTATGTCACCGGGTTATTACTCAGGGGTTCCAATCTACGCAGCTGTACATCTCAGTGGGTAGACTGAGAACACGCCTGGTCGTAACTTCCAAAGATTACAAATCAATATTTTGAAAATTAAGCATGGAGTCCTCTGATGCAGGATTATCTTCCCACATCACTTGACATACTTCCTCAGAGCTCAGCCACATCAGAGCTTCTCAGGCAAAGCCTTCTGGGAGTCCCAGAAGAAGAGGCAGTGACTTCATTGCAACATAGTGCATACCACACCCACCTCAATTTTAATTTTTATTTTCCGTAGCTATTCAGTGCTTTCTGGAGGCCAAAGGGCCATCCGATTATTTATGTTCCCCTCACATGTAGCATGATACTTGGTTGATGTGCAGCAGGGTGTGTGAGTGCCGGTTGAATGGGAGGATGGGTGAGTATATACATAGATGATATGGTAACAGATTTATAGATAAGTATCAAGAGAGAGAGTTGGTAAAAATAAAATTCTACATATGGTTTTGCCATAGAAATAGCTCATATTTTTCTCTTAAATATTTTACTCTTTCTTTCACTCCAATTCTGAATAGTTACATTAAATGCAAGCTGATTTTCTCAAATGTAGCTACATTGTTCAGCGTAATGAATTGGATATAACACTTTGAAATTTGTTCTGATGTTAGTACCACTCACTTGCGTGTCATAGCCATAGTGAGCACTGAGCTCTGCAGACACATTTTCTACTCTGGTTTCACACAAGCTATGGTATTTGCTATACTATAAACCCATGGTCTAGCTTTCTGTATATTTATCAACTGGGAAGAAAGCATTAATTACATAGTCACAAGTGATTGAAATCTTGTTTTTTGATTAATCTTTTTCTCAGACCAAACATCCATCTTTCTTTCTTTCTTTCTTTCTTTCTTTCTTTCTTTCTTTCTTTCTTTCTTTCTTGAAGAAGCATTTGACTAATCTCCAATTACTAATCTACTCTTCAAACAGTCATACAAAAGGCAATTATTTCAAACGTTTTTATTTAAAATATTTTGCTATCTCCTTTCTCTATATTAGAAGCCTACAATCTGAGGTTCTCATCAGCTTACCTCAGATCATCCCAATGGACTCACAGGAACTCTGAAGTCTACTGCAAACCCTACAATCTGAGGTTCTCATCAGCTTACTACAGATCATCCCAATGGACTCACAGGAACTCTGAAGTCCACCCCTCCTGCATACCTCCTCCATATCATCAAGTTCTCATCTTTCTTAACAACAGGCCTTAACTGGCCTTGCTACCTTCTTAAAATACA
This sequence comes from Microtus ochrogaster, assembly GCF_000317375.1. Classification (NCBI taxonomy): domain Eukaryota; kingdom Metazoa; phylum Chordata; class Mammalia; order Rodentia; family Cricetidae; genus Microtus; species Microtus ochrogaster. Next base: position 122,027,804 of record NC_022009.1, on the reverse strand, counting down.
GATGGAGCTGTCAATCACAGCTATTTTATTTCAAATCCGGATCCCTAGGATAACCCTTTCATCAATATGTCTTGCATTTCTTTCTGTCTTCTACACTGATATTTTCCGAGAACCTCTTATGGAGCAACTGAGTAACAGTTTGGTGGGTGGTACCAAGGAGATGTTGAGTCATCCCTGTTAACAGCCATATCCTAGGGCAGGAATTCACAAAGGTTAAAGTTGATGTCTGATGTTTATTTGCAGCTAGCTTACTGATTATCTGCAAATCTCTTCAGACTGTCTTTCTATTTCCACTTCTATACTATCAGTAGCTATTTGTCACTATTACAAAATATCTGAGACAATCAGGTTGTAAGAAAGAAGGGCTATTTTGGCCCCCAGCTTTGGAGTTTTCTATTGATGAATGATTGTGCCCCATATATCCAGACTCTGCTGAGGCAAAACAGCATGGAAGGAGAGCACAGCCCAGCAAATACTCTCCCATCGTGTACCAAAGGGGAGAAACACAGATGTGCTGGAGACACACAATCCCCTTAAAGAGCAGACCAATATGTCTTCATGACCTCCTACTAAACCCAACATATTGCCTTGGTTTCTCTAGTCTAGCACCCAGAAACTTGAAAGCATCAGAAAGATATACGATGTGAAAGTAGTTTCAGCGTCCACATGTTATGCGTTATCTTTTCCCGTTCTCCCTCCCTCCTCTTCTCCTTCTCTCTGTCTTCCTTTTCTGTCTTCATATGTCATACGGAAGCTTAGCACATACTTTTGGATGCTTGTTTTCATCTTGAGAGAAATTCCATCTCACATTATGGTTCTTTAGACAGAAAAACAAGTGTCTGAATTTTGCTAATCTTAACAGAGAATGACCACAATCAGCAACCTGTTTTTAAATTACTACAGACACTTTTTGGAAGTTCTTAATCTAGATAAATAGCAGGGAAACTGAAATTAGAGAAATATTTTCTCCTCAAATATCGCTTTAATAACATAGAGTGAAAGCCTCATTTCCACTGAGATTATCCCCAATGCCTCAGTGAAAACAAGGTCTACCACAATCCCACGAAATAATTTTAGAAGCAATAAATTATGGTTCATTCCATGTACACAAATATTTTGATATCATGAACTAGCTTGCTTGTTCAAACTGCCAGAATGGGATGGAGAGCTCCAGAGAGCACACAAAGAGAACACTTTTTTTTCAGTCAATGTAAGGATTTCTGGTGAGAACTGGGTGGGGGCTAAATGAGCTGCTTCCTGGGATATTGATTAGTCTCTACTCAGACTGGGAGGAAAGCATACTTGAAGACTGAGAATTTCATCTCTCAAGTTATTCTAAATGCTATGAGGAATAACTTCCCAGGATAAATATTTCCAAACTCTGCAGAGGGTGACAAGTGGCATGCTGGTATCACCTAAACATGAGCGAGATGCTGAAACAGAAGATTTCTTCGTTTCATGGGCTCAAGCCCTATAGTGAAAAGTCAGGTAAGATGCACACTGACTGTTGGCAGAGCAGAGGTGTGTAGTGAGGGCTGTCACAGCAGGTTCTCTGCCAGGAAATTCTTTTCACTGAACTGTCCCCAATGTTGAGTGTGCTGCAAATTGAAACATTTTTCATTTAGTAGCTAATGTTAGAGATGAATTTTAATGCAAGGGATCATTCATGCATCACAAAGAAACCTGCATAATATATATTCAACTCTAGACCTTTCAGAACATTTTTATAAAAAAAAACTTTAATATTTTCAAAACAGATTCATAAAAGATTGTTTGCATGGAAACAAAATTCTCTCTATCTTATTATATACGTATAACCTTCAAAAAGACAAAATAACAGAACTCTACTTGGTGCTAAAAGAACTGTATCTTCTCTGCAAATATAATTCACTAATTTTGTGTATTCCAAGAATGCATTGCAAGGGCTCGATGTGTCAAGAGGTAGAGTGCTTGCTTAGCATATTGTCTTGGTGTATTGATGTGAAGAGACAACATGAGCACAGTAGCACTTAGAATGGAAAGGCCTTAACTGGGGCTGGCTTACAATCTCAGAGGTTTAGTCCATTATCACCACAGCAGGGAGCACATGGCACACAGACAGATACAGTGCTGGAGAAGTAGCTGAGAGTTCCAAATCTGGATCCCCAGGTAGCAGGAAGAGAGAGACTTTTGAAAACCTCAAAGCCTACCCCCACAGTGACACACTTCCTCCAATAAGGTCACGCCTTCTAATCCTTCTCAAGCAGTCCCAACTCCTTGATGACTAAGCACTCAAATCTAGGAGCCTGTGGGTTCTAGTCCCATTCCAAGTACCACAAAACAGCAGCAAAACATCCTGCTAGTAGAAAATGACCTAAGCGAATAGGAGATATGACAGGCATCCTAAATAGACATCAGTGCCAATAAATTTAATTCTTATGCCAATTCATCCTAACCAAAATCAGTATGGTGAGTGGAACTAAATTCATTTTCCAAATTAGGTGTTCCTCTGTGTGGGTGTTAAAAACTACATTGTGGATTTGGCCTTGATTCTGACAAAACAATCACCCTCTTTTCCATATTCAAATGTTTTATTAGATTGTAGTAACCGCAGTCCTGCAAGGAATATAAGCCTCTTTATGCTAAAGACCTGAGTGTGCTCCTGACAAAAAATATTAATTAAGTCTAGAGGTGATGTGTGCCACACATGCACACGTGCATGCCCATGCAAACACACACACATGTACATACATCCTGACATACACAGACAGACACACATCCCCATAGTGACACATACACACATGTGCATGCCCATGCAAACACACACACACACATACATCCTGACATACACAGACAGACACACATCCCCATAGAGACACATACACACGCAAGCACACATATGCAGTCAAATACAAATCTGCTTCTCTCTCTCTCTCTCTCTCTCTCTCTCTCTCTCTCTCTCTCTCTCTCTCTCTCTCTTTCACACACACACACACACACACACACACACACTTGTAGTACTGAGAAGCGAGCAGAGATGCTCTAGCATTCTACCATGGAACAACAATCCTAACCTGAGAAGGTTCATACTTATTGCTGTATTTAACAACAACAACAACGTGGCAGAAGAGAGAAAGAAGTCATGAGATCAAATGGAGGGGATTTTATTAGGGTAGAGGGAACATAAAAAGTGAGCTGAGTGGGGGGAGACTGACCTTTGGGGACAGCAGAGGAGAGAAGAAAGAGGCAGAGGGGAGGGGGAGAGCCAGTGAGACAGGCAGAGAACCAGAGAGAGGGAGAGAGATAGGAGGGCAGGGCCCCTTTAAAAGGGATGCAAATGAATGTGCACAGCATGTGCCTGGTGGCCGTGGCTGAGGACACAACCTGCCAGAACCCCAAGGTCACACTTGCTACAGTCGAAAATTAAAGGAGGTTTTCTATTTTGGGCAAATCTCAGTGTTACCCACAGAGAAGCACACCCTATATTGACTTTATGTTGACTTCTAAAGCTGACTTCACAGGGAGCTCTCTTTTTGGAGGAAAATCTGGCTACCTGGCCTCCTACACTGCTCACATCTGAGTAAATGTCTGTGAAAAAGGCAAGGCCTGGCTTATCCAAGCATGTACCATGACCAACACTCATTTTCAATAAATCTTAAGCAAGCCATAACCTCCATATACCCTTCCTTCAGCCGCTGCACAGAGTCCCCTTTGAAGCGAAGTAATGAAACGCAGCATTTCAATGAGGCTTTTCCTACGGCATTGCTCTCACCTAGTTTTGATCTGATACTGAATGCTGTCTTTAGTTCCATGTCTATAGAAGAGTGGAAGACTTTTCTTCATTTTCAACACTTATTTTTCAATACACACAAAAGATGACCTTTTGGGGGGCATTATTCTGCTGCGATACACGTCTACAGTGTGGAATGTTAAATTCAGGACCAGTGGTACTTCTAGCTCCTCAAATATGATCGCCTGTGTACCAGGTGTGCAGCAACACCCCTGGGAGCTGTTGTCCAGCTGTTGTTGAATGTTCTGGAGTCTTCCCACACGATACAGTTTTTTTTTTTCATTTTTAAATTTTTAAAAATTAACAATATCAGGTTTATATACAATATACTATGATCTTATTACCCCAAATACCCTCTAGCATACCCCTATTCCTAGCAACCCTTATCTTTTTGTAACTAATCCCTATATGTTCTCATGTCCCTCATTCATTGTCTCTGTCTGTGTGTGTGTGTGTGTGTTTGTGTGTGTGTGTGTCTGTGTGTGTGTGTATGTGCCTGCCTCTCTCCCTCCTTCTTTCTGTCATTGCCTCCTTTTCTCCCTCCCTCCTCCTTCCTTTCTTCCCTCCTAGACACTGGACCCAAGGCTACGGCAGCCAGACACAGTGGTCTTCTCTACGCCAACCCTGGCTGCCCAGTCTTACGGAAACCTATCTTCTCTGGCTGACATCCAGAGCCCTTCCACAGAGCATTCACTTCAAAATACAGTTGTAAATTTGCAGTGCAAATTCCTGTTCAGGGGAAGAGAAATGGACACAACTGTTCAGCCATCTTGAAATCTTTCCAGGTTATCTGCTGTTCTGGTACTAATTGTCAGTAACACTTGTAGTTGCTCTGACTCACTGTTATGTTAGACTGTGGTAACTGGAAACAAACCTCTGTGTGTTAATGACCTAAGAGTGCTCCCAACAAAAACTAATCATTAGGTCTAGAGCTGATATGTTCTTATCCATACATGCACACATGCATGCATGCACAAACACAGATCACGGGCACACATACTCATACACAGAGCACATGCACCCAAATACAACTCCCACATGCCTTCTCTCTCTCTCTCTCTCTCTCTCTCTCTCTCTCTCTCTCTCTCTCTCTCTCTCT
>NC_022009.1:122010590-122022836 GCF_000317375.1 Microtus ochrogaster | reverse complement strand
GCATGTGCTCAGGACTAAGCATAGATGCTCAAGTATTCCACCATGGAACAACAACACTAACCTACAAAGTTGCACACTTACTGTAACTAAAAATTGAAGGTGGATTCGATTTTGGGCAAATTTCAGTATCTGCCTACAGAGACGGGCACTTCTATATTGACTATTATGCTCATACCCTAAAAATCTGAGCTCACAGAGAGCTCTGTCTGCACACAGAGAGCAGTGGTGTCACACAACTTTAATCCCAGGATTTGGGAGACAGAGGCAGATAGATCTCTATGAGTTCAAGGCCATCCTGGACTATACAATATCAATGCGAAAATGAATCCAGGTGGTGGTGGTGGCTCACACCTTTAATCCCAGTACTAGAGAGTCACACAGCTTTAAGCCCAGCACTAGAGGGAATATAAAATGGGAGGAGAGAGGCTTAGTCTGCTTAGTCAGTTTAGTTGGCTTAGCCTGTGATCACCCAGCCTTGGCAGAGGTAAGACTTCTTTACTAGCCCCCAATTTCTTTCTCTGGCTTTTTATTATTTGTGCTGCAATGGAAATGAATGTTTTGATATTAGAGATACAATTACATTACACACAAACAGAAGGAGAAGCTGAGCTGGAAAGGCTGGCACAGTGTACCATTTCAAGTTTACTCAAACTAAAGGCCTTCCTTAGCCAGCAATGACCCTTGCTTCCTTTGATAGTACTTTCTGGTTAGACAATCCCGATGGAGGATTAGTTATCAGTCAAATAATGAATTTCCATTTCTTCAGTTTAGCTTGTCTATTTACCAGCCAGCATATCACTTGAATAACCTAAGCAGGTGACTTCATCCTGAACCCATGCAAGACAATATAAAGTAAGGGCATGTCACCCAGAAAGCTTCCAACATCCCCAGAACCTCACAGTCTACAAACCATAAAGCTCCGCCTGGGAAAGTGAAGGGAAGTGGTCCCTGGGCAACACAATCGCCTGGAAGATGGGCGAGGGAGCAGAGGAAATGCTGGAAGATGAGAAGAATAACCAGGGGAAAAGGGGAGATCTGAGTGAAAGACAAGTGGAGACAGACAGACGTGTGGGGCACGACAGACACATATTTTCTCCTCTTGGAATGTTGATTTTGAACATTTCAAAACATAAAACCAAAACATTTCATTAGCCAACAGCACAGTCCTTTGATGTGAGCTTTATTCAGATCCCCACCCATCATTTTAAGTTCTCTAAGGAATGTTTTTTGTTTTGTTTTGCTGATTTTTTTTTGAAACTAGAAAAGTACATTCTACAGAGGTCAAAGGATAACAAAGCTATAAATTATGCCACGAAGTTAACTATACTCCAAAGAGTTGCCCGGAAGGGCAATTGAACTCTAAAAGGACCTTTATTCTGTGGCCAAAAGTACAGGTGGGAAAACAGTAACTGGGAATTTGAAGGCAGTCCTGACCGCCCTTAGCACCCAGAAGACACGCTGTTATTTTTGGAGCACCTCTTCCGCTCTGAGTGCAGAGAGACAGGTTTGCTTTCAGGGACCTAAATCACAGTGCATCCCTTTGACGTGGGGAATGGGCATGAACCAGTTGTTGGTTATAGTAGTTCTGGCCACTCATAGTCTAGTTGCTGCTGCTGCAAATCTCTACTACTGAGTTCACACCCTTCCACACTAAAATCTCCCCCAGAACAATCACAATAAAAGGTGCTTTCCTGGCGTCTGAAAAGATCAGGGTTCTAGAGAAGAACGTCACCTAGAGAGAGGTAGACAGGAGCAGAAAAGGGTAGCAGGCACCCATCCCCTTAGTTCAACAGTTGGATAAAGCCACCACAGAAACCTCTAGTGACATGATCCAAACTGGCTGTCTTCACTAGAGAGCTTCTGTGGCTGCTTGAAAAATAAGACCCAGTAACACTCTTGAATAGATCTCATTATCTCTCCAGTCAGGCCACTGACTATCTAGGGAAATACATTTTAGTACTGAACAACTCCAGCAGGGTGCAAGATTATTCCTAGACACCAGGCAGTAAGGGCCCTCTCTAGGCCTATCTTGGTGTTTTGTTTTTTTTTTGTTTGTTTGTTTGTTTGTTTTTTTTTTTTGGTTCCAGCCTATAGAAGGCAGAGAGAAGCAGTCCCTCTCCCCGAGGCTGTAGATTGGCCCAGTCTCTATGGATCTTCTCTAGTGAAAATTCTAGCACTGTTGAAAGTAGGCAAGTATCTATTTTGTCTTGAAGCAAGAGGCAACTTAGATTTTTAAATAGAAAACACTGGGGTTCTAAGGATTCTTATCACACTCAAGTGCATGGGTACCCAGTTCCCAGTGCACCAAAGAGAAAAGTATTGGGAAGGAGAAGTATGTTCTCTGGTTTGGGAGCAATTGAAAAAGAAACTGGAGAAGAACAAGACTGGAGAATTGCAATCAAGTAAGTTTGAAGCTAGGGAAATGAAACCTGAAAATCCTCCAAGAACACTGAGCACCTGAAGCCTCTCTCCAAATGCATGTAGAATTGCCTTCCTACAGACCAGAGCATGACCCTTTAGCAAGAACAGCCTTGTCTTCAGACAGCATGGAGAGAGATGTTCATATTCAGCTCAGGATTCAAGGTTCTTCACGGCTAGATCCCAGTGAGCACTACAGATTCTCTACTCTCCACTCCAACAAAACCCCTTGTTCATACAGAGCCTGCATTTTCCAGCAAGCTGAGCCTTCACTTCTCTGTCATGCAGCCATCAGTTTATTTTAAGAAACTTTGATGGGGTAGGCCTCCCTCATTTATACAGTATTGGGGCTTGTTCTCGTAGAACCCGGCCTCTTTCATTTTACTTTTTTCTCACACCTTGGCACCAGCCGAATGCTGCTTTGCCTTTCCCCTTTGTCCACACAGCTGCAGAGATTTGCTTTGGGAACATATGTGATCGGAATGCATGTACCTTCTTTACATTCTTTGCTAATCTATAACTGATATGTTGAGATGGTGTTAAGGCACAGGGCCTTGGGTGGTGATGAGGTTATGGATGTCACTGTTATCACCACAATTAAAATACAACCCTCATTTCTTGTGCCATATGGAGAGAGAGCAAGAAGACACTACCTGTGGCCAGGTGGTCATCACCTCAGAGATCTCTTGACATTTCAATCTTGGACTTGCATTCAGAACTGAAGAATAAAATTCTGTAGTTTCTATGCCATCTGTCTACGGTATCATATTACAGATATGTAATATCTATTGTCTCTAACTATGCAGAGACAACAGCCAGGTACTGCATGCCTCAGCCCAGGGTGCCTCCTAAAGCAAGACCAGGAGAGGCTGGTGATGCTTCTAGTCATTCAGGCTGCTCCTGTGAAGACAAGCTAGACATGGAGTTTCCATGGCATCTAGGGCCCAGAAAGATGGCCATATCTGTCTTCTAGCAGGTTCCCACAACTCCCTCCAGAAGCTCCGCTTTGCTTGCCTAATGTATCTGTTGTGTGCCTCCACATAGAAACTGAAGCAATGCGCTCCTAACAACACCCCGATACTCCATCTTGGGCTCAGGTAGGGAGGGAGACTGAACCAAGATACATGGCGTGGCTTTGCTTTCTCCAGTATCAAATATGGAATTGTTTAAACTAAATATAAACTATTAATAGTATGGCCTTCTTTCCCTCAGTCCTTTTAAGGAGACCCCAAATGTTCCAAAACATTTTGCTTGGGAAGTCCTTATGATGCACTTAAGTGACTCCATGGCTAGTATCAACCACATAAACAACACTGTCTTTATTCAAGCTGTACGGCCACCAACCAAGGGAAGTTTTTATTATTTGCATAAAGTGACATCTTCTTAAAATTTTTACATTACACAACTCCCAAAGGTTTATTAAGCTGGTACAAGATATCTATGGTATTCTCACGTACAGAAATCAGGGCGATACAGAGAAAATGGATGTTTGAGATTTGAAGTCTGCGTGGCAAGTTTAGTCTACCCATCCTATGTACAAGTGATATTTATTTAGTTGTTAGCTCAAATACCCAATTATGGTATGATTTATAAAATGGATGGCAAAACAGTATAAACTCAACCCATTAAAGTAACAAGTGTTCTGCCTATGCACTGGGTGGGTAGCATTTTGTTTTGTCTGCTTACTAGTCATCGCCCTGACTATGGACTATGTGAGGGGACAGTCATCTCCTGCACACGAGTGTCATCATATTGCCCAACACAGTGCTTGGTAAATATTTGTTGAATGTGGGAATAAATAAATGAGTAAATAATAAGGCCACATTAACTGTACTATAAACAGAAGGAAGATAAGCAAATGTCTAAAGGGAACATTTTACTTTTAGAGAAAGACAATAAATTTTTGATAATCTTAAATACTAAAAAAAAAATCTAGATTTAATTTAGCATACTTATCATTTTTATAATCCACTAAGTTCTCTTCAATACCAGTCCCCATGATCTGGTTCCAGTTTTCCTTCCTGAAAATGCCAAGGCTTAAATATGAGACACAGATTTGAACAGCCCAACAGACTAAGGAAAATGAGACCAGAGGCGTGAGTGGGCATTTCAAAGAACAGGAAGCAAAGGTGGCAAATAGTAAATATGGAAATGTCTCAAATTCCTCAGAATTAAAATTCATCAGAAAATGAAATTCAAGTTAATGAATGGATGCAATTTCATACTCGTTGTATTATCAAAAATTGATAGAAAAAGAAAGAAACATTCAGTAAGAATACTATAACACAGAGATCTTTGTATATCAGGAGATATTTAAAATGCTCACTTTTGACGGTAATTTAATTCTACTTAGTCAAGGTGGGAATATCGTATGTTAGGTCTGCATTCTGACTATTCTTATATCACTGCAAAGGTTCCTTTACTAGTGCAGAAAAATGCCAGATAGGCCAACTATTCACTGCAGTAGAGGGAGCAGGGATAGGTTGGCTAGGGTATGGGGTGTCATTCAGGGGGACGGCACTTACAGGAACAAGACAATGCAATCAGAGAGGGACATCAAAACCACTAGAAAGGTGACGCCTTAAAGCTGAGCTCCGTGCTAGATAAAATCATATCGCACACCGCTTGTGACAGGTAAGATGATAGTTATCTTCTGATCATTAACTGAAAGCATGCATTACTCAGGCAACATACACACATATCATACCCTTATCCATATGCCCATCAGTCATATGTACTACAGTCCCTTCTACTGATGTAAATTTGGGTTTTTCAACTCACTGGTGTAAACCCCAGACTCTCCATGGGCTTCACAAGATTTGGAATTCTTATTCACAGCAAAAATATCTAAATAGGAACCAAGAAACATCAGTTCTCACTGTGTTTGGGTACAGAAAATGCATCGGTTCCTAAGCAGCTGCCCATGCATCTGACCTGCGTGATGCCTTATGGGATGCGGAATTGAGTGAGAACTCTGGTCTGACTTGGAGTAGTGCTTCTGTGTGGGGGAAATATCCTTGCTGACTGGATCTTCAATGCTGCTGAGAACCATGGTGCACTCCTGCCTTGCAAATTCTGCTCTCCAAACTGTGTGCCTTCCTCCTGGTGAGATTAGCCTTCTGAGTTCTCCCGTGTGCAGTTAGATGTCAGTGTGTCATTTAAATAATGTGCACCCTTAGATACAACTTTTGATTGTGCACATGCACGTGTGTGTGTGTGTGTGTGTGTGTGTGTGTGTGTGTGCGCGCGCGTGTGTGGTACATGCATGTATAAGTGACTCGTTGGTATACATGTCTGTGGAGGTCCAAAGCTAATACAAAGTCCCTTCTTTGTCAGTTGCTTCTCTTCCTGAATATTTTGAGACAGGTTATCTTTGGTTGGACACGCAACTCACAGATTCAGATATGAAGGCTGGCCAGAGACTTGCAGAGTTCTCTCTGTCCACCCCCGCTTGAGATTGTACACCAGCTATGTGGGTGTTAGAGATCTGAAATCAGGCCCTCATGCTGGCGTGGCAAGTTTACCCACTAATTCACCTTCCCGACTCTCTTTAAATTCTTTATCTCATTGACTTGACTTTCAGGAAGTTCAAATATAAGGTTAATGCTAATGGCAATGCAGAGCGCCTGGCATAACTTACAATCCTTTACATGGCTCTTAGTCTCTGTTTTCTGTTATAAACAGTTGTGCTTAGATATGGTTTACAAATTATGTAGCGATAGATAGATAGAAAGACAGAAAGTAATCCCTGAGTATGTCCATGGGTGGGTATGCAGATTCTTTTAAAGGAAGACCTAAAGTCGAAATAAGATTTGAACGTGTTTGTCAACTTAGGTCAGTCAAAAACAGAGCCAAGATTCCCTTTAAAAGCGTATAACTGAAGCAATGGAGAACGCAGGGCTCGATCCTGCTGCCACTCCCTGTGTGCCACTCACTTGCATATATCCTCTTCTGGGTCTTCCAGCCCAAAGCGCTCGTCAAACGTCAGCTGGATCCGCATGTTCTCATCCGCCGCAACTAACCTCCACACCAGCACCGTATTTCTCGGGTACGTGTGAGGAAACTTGGGGCTGTGGATGCTCCCGTTAGCAGACACCGTGACCACTCTCTCATGCTGTGGGTCTTGCACTCCTAAAGCAAGGACACAGGTACAGGCGTATTAGAACGGATGCTTCCAAAATCCCAGGCTTCAAAGTATTGGGTCACCTTTATTGGCTCATTTCATTTCAGGCACTGAAATCAAGCATGCCTTCTGCAATACACGTCAAGGGTCACTCTTTACAGCCTGGATCATTGTTTTCAGGGATGTATTCCACAATGGTAGAAAAATAGAAAGTCAGTCCCTTTTAATCTAATTACTGGAATGTAAATTACTAACTTTTGGACTCTAAATCAGTTTGCTGTAATTCTATACTTTTCCATCAATATTTTTTTCTGAAACAGGATTCCACATAGACCATACTATCCCCACACTCACTATGGAGCCAGGTTTGAATTCCTGATTAGGCTGTGTCTATTCTCCAAGTGTTGGGGTCCTAGGCTTGAGTCATCAAGGCAACACTATAAGTGCATTCTAAAATATACGGATAATTGTTAGTTTTCTAAATAATGACTTCGTAGACTGTCTAGAGTGAACGCATTGTATTGTTTGCTTTAATTATATTTATGAGAAAATATAAAATACTTGAAAGAAAAGAAACGTGAGACTTTAGAAGTGAAATAGAACACTGTAGGCGTCCCACGTCTGATGGAACTGTCAATAGCAGACTACACCACAAGCGTGCAGACCTCTCTGTCTGTTCTAACTGTATGTTCCTGAGAAGCTGAGCCAACAAAACCCAAACGATGCTTACAAGAGCTTATCATTCAGGTTTCTACCAAGCTGTCTCCGGCAGAAGCTTTGAATTTTAGGAGTTGGAATTGATAACTGACTCCAAGTTTTACACGACTTTCCAAAGGTGTGTTTCACAACCTGTGGGTTGAGACCCCTTTGGGAGTCACACATCAGAGATCCTGAATTTCCGACATTTACATTATGATTCATGAGAGTCGAAAAATTGTGGTTATGAAGAAGAACAGTAAATAACTTTATGGCTGAGGGTCACCACAACAGGAGGAACTGTATTAAAGGTCGCAGCATTTGGAAGGTTGAGACCCACTACTCTAGAGTAAAATGAGAGCAAAGTGACGGCCTCAGTTTTTGTCACAAGGGAACTTTGTGACCAAATAAAGATGACAAAATATAGCAAACTTTTCAGCACTTCTCAATGCCTTCGTTGGTTACCATGGATTTGATCTTAGCCATTCTGACAGGCAAGATGGAGTCTCAGAGTTGTTTTGATTTGCATTTCTCTGATAGCTAAGGAAAACAAATATTTATTTGAGTATTTCTCTTCCATTTGAGATTCTTCTATAGGGGATTCTCTGTTTAAGTTAGTACCCTATTTTTTAATTGGATTATTTGTTTTTTGATATCTAGCTTATTGAGTTCTATATATTTTGAAGATCAGTTCTCTGTGGGATGTAGGGTTGGTGAAGATCTTTTCTCATTATGGAGACTGCTGCTTTGTCCTATTGACAGTGTCCTTTGCCTTACAGAAGCTTTTCAGTTTCATGAGATCCCATTTATTGACTGTCAATTTTAGTTTCTGTGCTATTGGTATTCTGTTTAGAAAGTTCTCTCATGTGTCAATGCGTTCAAAGCTCTTTCCCTACTTCTTTTCTATCAGGTTCAGTTTAACTGGATTTATCATGAGATTTTTGATCCATTTGGATTTGAGTTTTGTCCAGGGTGAATGATAAGGATTTGATGTGGGATTCCCCTCTGTATGCTATGACTATGTTTTACTACCATTGGTAAATAAATAAAAAGCTGCTTTGGCCTAAATCAGGGCAGAATATAGCCAGGCTGGAAGAGAGAGAGAGAGAGAGAGAGAGAGAGAGAGAGAGTAGAGGGAATCAGGGAGATGCTATGTAGCTGCCAAAGGAGACAGATGCTGGATCCTTACTAGTAAGCCAGAGCCTTGTGCCAAGACATAGATTAATAGAAGTAGGTTAATTCAAGATGTAAGAGCTAGCTAGAGATATGCCTGAGTCATTGGCCGAAGAGTGTTACAGATAATATAGTCTCTGTGTGATTAACGAGCAGTCTCCGTTCACATGGATCTATTTGCATTCTTCTATATTGTGACAGGGTTTCAAGACAGGGTCTCTAATGTATAGTCTTGGCCACCCTGGTATTCACTCTGTAGACCCGGCTTGCCTCAAACTCAGAGACCCATTTGCCTCTGCCTCCTGAATGCTGAGGTTAAAGGCATATGCAACCACTGCCTGGCTATATTTAAGTATCTTAAAAATGAGTTTACTTTTCTATTTTTCAAATTTTCTTTTGATAGCCTTCTGTGTGTGTCAGAGCAATAGGCAGCAGTGCCTTCCATAGAAACTAACATTTTAATGAACTCTTTTTCTAAACATATTTATTAATACTCAATACATACCCTACTATATCTGAAACACACACCTTATATGCAATATATGCTTGATAAATTTAGCAGATTTGTCATATCCAACTTAGAAGACTGGTCGCAACCACTTGGAGTCAAAGGAAGCTTTCAACAGTGGCCTAAGTCCATCAGAAAGTATAGATATTTACATAACAATTAATAGCATTAGCAAAGTTGCAGTTATAAAACACAAACAAAAATAATTTTATGGTGGGGGATCACCACAAGTCTTATTAAATGGCTGCAGCTTTAGGAAGGTTGAGAATCACTGATCTCAAACAAAACTGCTGGCGTGGAAGATGAGAACTCTATTTCCATATACACAATCAAAGGTTCCCGACTTAAGTCCATATACTTAGCTCTCTGTTTACATTGTTCACCCTTCATAATTCATGGTCTCATTAAACATCATGTGAAGATGAACTCTAGCCTCTGTTTGTGGTAATAAGAACTGAAATTTTCATTTAAGTTGAAATTGCAGCTTGCAGAATTCTCTTCAAAATGCGAGGTAAAGGGGTATGCCACCAACATACGTGATTGGAAGGTGAGAGTCAGTGTTTCATGTACGTCTCAAGCAGCAAGGCCTATGATCAAAAAGGAAGAAGGAAAGAAAAGTGTGGGGGCAACAACCAGCAATTCACACTACCAAATTAAGACCCTGCGCTACAACTCTGTGGTCTTCGCAGGCATCACTCTAAAATAAAACTTTACTGGGAATGCAAACATAAACATGTCCATAGTACCATAGAGGCTATGAGCCTGCTTAAATGAACACTTGCTTTGTTCCTAGCCAGTGACCAACACACCAAAACCACCAATAAAACACATGCTTGCAGTTAAGTGACTCACCTACTCACATTAAGTCTTGCAATGCGTGCAAAATAACAAACCTTGTATATTTTAGAGAAAAGGGGAAACCACATGAAAGGACTGAGTTTTATTTAGAATTCATCATTATAGCCAGTGCCAGATTACGTGCTTCAAACCCTAATGAAACAGCATTAAAAATTAAATGAGTCAAAAGCAGGAAAATAGGAAAGATTAATAATGTTGGTAGTGTAAAAGTACCAGCTATATATGGACAGCTACAGCTCAATTCTTTGACATTAAACCAGGTTCCACACAATACATATTATTGATTCTTTGAAAGACATTTGCTATTATTGACAGGGAATAATAAAGCAGAAAGATCATAAAACCAATTAAAGTTGGAATATTTCAATATCTCTTATTGGTAAAGATAACATTTAAATGGTTTATTGACAATATGTAACTCAAGAAGAAAACAAATCATCCTGTCTCTTTGTTCTCCACACACACTCCTGAGGGCTGCAATTTCAGAACTGAACTACAATACCACATCGGATATATTCATATTTCACACTGATATTAACAACAACACAAAAAAATTGTAGGAATCTGGCTCCATCTATGCACTCCAGAATGTTCTGTGTATGTCTGGCAGAACCAAGGCTGTTATCAGCAATGTGTCACCACCCACAGGCTGGCAGACTTGGCAGATGGCACATGAGATGTGCAGTATACTTCCTTCCAAGGACGTGTGAGCTTCCAATGTTCCAAAACATTTCTTTATGAATCAGATCATCTATGGCTAATCCTTCATTGACAAGGGCATGTAGTCACTAGTTTCACTCGTACTTTGGTTTGTTTGTCTTTTCGATTGTCTTTCCTTATCTATTATTTTGCCCTATCATCCTTCCTTACCTCCATATTGAATCATTTCTTTATGAGGCTCATGAACAAATTTGATTTTAAGAACAGTGGAAATCCTACGGTATACAAAATGGATGTTTGTAAATTTATATTTATTGAGTCTAAGATCAGAAACTAGTTTTTCTAGAAAAATAAGAAGGATGTTACTTTCCCCTTATCTGATTCTTCAGAGAAAAGACAAACTTGAACTTCACACCAAAATAAATATTTCCTAGGCATTCTCTTTTTATAGAAGAGCCCCGCAAATATTCTTGTTGTTTTATATTTTGAGTAAAAATAAATAAGTACTATAATACACAAGACAGGAACTCTGGATTTTAGCTTTTTTTAAAACCATATTTTAACCATTGTTTTACCCAAATCTACCATTTCCTGTGTCTTTAACACCACAGCAGAAGAGCACAAGATAATCAACAAGTTTAGAGCTGTCTACACAGTTTACACATGAGGAGAGCCAACGACTTCTACCAGAGGGTGAAAGAAGGGATTGCTGTACAGAGCGTACCACAAAAACTAAAACACTAAGATATACCCATTTTAGGTTCTTGGACTTACTCTAGCTGATACACTTTTGTTCCCCCTAAAAGGAGTAAACAACCAAAAGAAGTGCCCAGCAACTTGGAGACAACAGAAACTAAATGGAGTCCAGTCTTCTTAACATGGTAATTAGCAGGACTAACTTAGTGTTCTGCTTGGCAGTAAGACTAAGCACTATTCCGCTACCAAAAGCCACTGCAGGTGAAACCTTTCTCCAATACACTCGTTGTTTTTTCTACTGGCTACTGCTTCAGATCTGCAAACGTAGAATAGATGTTCTGGTGATTTTTTTTTTTTTCTGGCATGCAATGACTTTCAGGGGTCAGACCGTTTTATAGAAATATGTAAATGTTATCGAGCCTGTTCCTTACCGGTATTGTTTACTCTGACATACTGGTATTGTAAAGAAATGTGTGTCCCAGAACAAGGCAGAAAAGAGTACTATACATTATTACAGCATCTGAACAGTCCTAAGTTTACAAAGGTTTTCCACGATAAGGATACTGATGCTTAACTAGAACAGTTGAATTTCATCACTTACGTTCTATTAATTGTTGAGTAAATTTCATCATTTCTATTATCTTAGTAGACCTTCATCTACATCATCTACACATACACAAGCCGAGAATTTGCATCAGAGAGTACTCATTGTTGAGACTGAACATTTTCTCAAGAGGACCGCTTGTTTTTAAAAATAAACAAGGTCAGTAATGTTACATACTCCGAGAATGTATAACACACACAGCATTATAGCAATGATTTTACTTCAGCTATAAAGTATGAATCAATCAAAAACAAAAATTTGATATTTCTGGAGAAACTTATGATACTTGCTTTATATATATCAGGGCAATTACATACTATTTAAAAATTAAAATATTTTTAAAATAAGAAATGATTCCATATCTACTTTTAATTAAATGATAAAAAACCCTGTCCATTAACAGTCAAATTCAAACAGAATAAGGAAAACATTAAACAAATGCCAAGTTTCTTTTTTTTTTTCTTTTGGTTTTTTAAGACAGGGTTTCTCTGTAGCTTTGGTACCCATTCC
>NC_022009.1:122002624-122010490 GCF_000317375.1 Microtus ochrogaster | reverse complement strand
ACCACCGCCCGGCACTAAGTTTCTTGATGTCACTAATCAGGAGGCTGTTAGGTGAGCCACAGTGCTAAAGTAGTCACATATATAAAACATCCCATTTCACAAAAGCAAGTTGGTGGAGCTGTAGCTCTGACTTCTAGGCAGTGGTTTAAGAGTTGGATGAGGAAAAGCAGCACTTTTGCAGAAATGTTACTGCCATGGCACCATCATTTACAAAAGTTTAAAATTCTCTTGAATCTAAGGAAATTCTAAGAATGGAGGCCCTAGGCTCTTGGCAGATACTTGCAATGTGAGCAAAGTGGACCTGGGAAGCATCCACACCCAGGGAGGGAGAGTTAACAGAGAGTCTCCCCTCACTATCCATTATTCTGAAAAAGCAGGGGGTGCAGGGTGTTAGGATCCTACCCAGAGCCATTGTGGAACACTATCAATATAAACTGAATTCTGTCATTGTTCAGATATCGTTATGAGAACATTTGGGATGAACTCAATGGCATCTTCCCAGTATTTGGGGCCAGAAAATTTGAGGATAACAATGAGATTAGCTATCGTGGCTCTTCCGGCATTATCATAGAGTCAGTTCCAGGAAAATAAGTTGGTGTGCAAAAGCAGGCAGATACATCTTAGTATAGAAAAATGGAGCCAAATTCACATTGAAAACAGACAATAAAATCACTAAGCCTCTGACTTTCACAGCCACTTGTGCAAGAAGATCACTTTTATTTTTAAGACAATTAAATAGAACATTATATAACTGAACTAATACTTGGGGGGAGGAACCATCTGGTTGGGTTTTCTGGTATTCCAATAATTTCAGGCTGTACCCAAGCAATCATTGCACCACGGCCTCTTTTCTTCTTGAAAACAACCCATCTACATAACAAAAGACTAAGCAAGGTCAAGAAAATTCTTCTCATACTGAGATTTGTCAACAGTAAAGATTTGACCACATGGTATTTTAACTTTCAGGTAATGATAAGAAACAATCAGCTCCAGTTTGATTCCATGGGGTCAGGCTCTAAAATGAAAGTTACTATTGGAAGAGAAGCTGGAAGTAAGCATATCTATCATGATAGAGCACAGATAGCCAGGCATACCCATATATCATTATGATAAAGCATTTGTTCCCAGCAACTAGACAATAAATATAGCTCTCTCATGTATACATATATATATATATGTATACATACCTACACACACTCACACATACATACATGCAATTATAAGATTTGAGACGGGAAAACATGTTTATATAATTTGGATGATTCTGATTTATTCTGTTAAGTTGAACATTATTTAAGACACCATAACAAATGTCAGAATGTAGAAGAGAGTAGTATGAATAAGTAAAAATATGTAATAATAAATATTCATTTTAAAATTTGACAAATCTACCATTTTATTTAATTAGAAGTCAATGTACAAAGTTCAAATAAAATATTAGGAGTTAATATCACAAAGAATTGTTCAGCAACAAAATATATTTATACTAAATAAAATTGTTATCAAACTAATATTATTAAGCATAAATTCATAGTACTTAAATAAACATAGAGATTTACTGTAGAGAAAATATTTATAATAAAAATATTTCCAGAGAATAAACATCTACTAAGTTTTGTAGCTGCCTTGTGTATGATTTTAAACATTGAGTTGGATTTACTAACCATTTCTAAAATGCAAAGTACTACCTATTCTGTGTGAGATTACAGCAACTAGATAAATTACAAGGCTTTTGATGTGAGAATCTTTTGAATTTATCAATGAATAGAACAATAAAATAATTATCATTCAAAACATTATCATAGGAAATTAAAATTACTGCATTTATCCATGCATGCTTACATATTTAAACTTCTCTTTGGTTCCGCCGTGCATTGTAAGGGGCCTCCTGACTACTCAGCAATCAGTCTTACTACTGTGCTACCTATTTATTCAGCAACATAGGATTTCCTTACGAGCACTAACTGGAGACAGGAAAAGTAGTGCATCAGCTATGTTTCCCGAGTGAAATATATTGTAGTAACAATAAAGTACCCAATTGCAGATGCTAGTTAATCACTGCTTAGAGAATTTTACCACCTACAGGAACTGTGGGAGAGGAGAGAAGTTGTGTAAATTTGAAGAGTTTCCTTCATTCTAGAACTAATGTGAATATATCCACTCTCAGTTTCTCCACTAACAATTATCACTGCAAAATAATGTTCAAATAGAATCAAAGATCAAAACACACGAGTCCTAAGATGAGGAGGAGAAGAAGGATAAGAGTCCAGAACAGAAGCAATTTTGTTCCAGGGAGCCACGGAATCTGACTTCCCCAAGTCCACAGAATGTTCATCTGTGGAGGGAGGCGTTCCTCGGATGCTCTGGTTATCCTTTGGCCTTTGATCATTACTGAAAAATCCATATCTTCAAATCTCAGGAAGACTTGGAGGCAGGCTATTTCTGTCAAGTTGGATGCTGTTAGATTCGGCTGGAAGACATGAGATCCCTCCTTGTGATATTATTGCTGTTTATGTTAGGCTAATCCCTCAGCCAACAAATGGACCAGCTGCATTCATGACCTCCCAGGCTGTGAGCAGACCTGCTTGAACATAGCACTTCCTTGCAAAGTCTTGTCCTTGCAGCCTAATTCTAAAGTTGAAAGTTATCCACTCTTATTTCTTAAAAATTTACTTATATTTCTCTTAAAGACCTGGAAAACCTTGAACAACCTGCTGATCAAATCTGGGAGAGCAAGAAGAAGAGAATAGATAGGAAAATTCTTTGAACCATGCTTAATTGAGTAGCAGTGAATATCGTAGTACCAATTATATTGACAAATGGATGTTGCTTCCAATTTCAAGTTGAGATAAAACTTTCTGAAGAAAGTTGTGCATAGAAAAAGCCTAAGAACAACTATTCCTAACGTCTTTAAATATATACAGAGGTCTTTTGCAAATCTCTTGTTGTAAACCACAGCAAGCACCAACTATTTAATACAGCTACACTTTATCTATTTTTATAGCAGATCAGTATATAGTATATACCGCAGTTTTAGCTTTATTACAATGTTGTAATCTTGTTAACAGTAAATCAATACAATTCCAAAAGTTTCCTATGGGGCAACAAAATAACAAATGCCCCCACCTTTCTCTCTTTGTCTCTCTCTGTCTCTGTCTCTCTCTGTCTCTCTGTCTCTCTCTCTCTGTCTCTCTCTCTCTCACACACACACACATTTGCTGACACTCACCTATTAATTAACTAGAAAGCTTGATTCAGTTCCTTCTCTAAATGAACATACTAATAAGTGAAGGCTGGGAAAAGATTCTAGGAAACACCAGAGGGAAACCATATACCCCAGAAAGAAACATGATTGCACTCTGTTTAAATCCTCACACTTCAAATAATTAATTCCATGTTAGAGAGTCTACAGAAGTGGGAATATTCTATACACATTTCTGTAATGACCAGAAGATAGCACTCAATCATTGGAGTGACCAGATAGAAACTCAAAGGCACCCAGACACAAAAGACTGTCATGATGAATGACAAGCTTTCATGTCTACATCTGTTCATGTTGGAGGATCAGTCAAGAGCACTACATCACCTCAAGTTCTTTCATTCCATGGTGGCTCATTCCAGCAACCTTCAAAACCAGGACATACTATGCAGCGTGTGATAGAAAACGGTACAAATGCAGAGTAAATAAAAACGTCCATTCAGCTTACCTTTTAATGTTCTTTCTCCTCTTTTCTATGCCAGTCCAGATGGTGGGGTATAGATCCTCCCTGCCAGTAGATGGAGATAGTAAAATTGAGTCTTGGTGACCTCAGATCCTAATCTAGGTGGTTCAGAATTTTCAATTTTGGATTTTGGAAATTAAAAAAAAATAATTGAATAATCGAAAAACACAAAGTTTGTAAAACTGTCTGAGTCAGTCAAATGAGCTTTCATTTGTGGACATTAGTACTAATTTTTATGGGAGACAGTCTTGGCTGGCATAGAAAAATATAAGAAAGAGCATTATTTGGTAGAACATATAACCTAGACACTTCAATTCTCTTAAAACTTTCACATTCACTCAACTAATACCTATATGTGCTCTCAATATGTTACTGGTCAGATGCTTAATCCCATACAGTGATTCCTGCACGCCACAGTTTTCAGTGCTCCTAAGTAGTTAAAGTGCCCTTTAGGCAGGACTAAGGTCTTCTTACTATTGATAAAGAAACCATGGATTTGAAAACCCCATTGCTAGTGTTAAAATCTAATTTTGTATTTTATTTTGTTTGCTTCAAATCAACATGTCCTCTCACAATTATTCAGATAGAAATTCATAAGGTCAAAGTGTCATCATTTGAAGAGATTTGCTGTATTAGCTTTAAAGGAGCAAGGAGAGGCTGTGGAGGAAGGGGTACCCTCATCCATTGCTGGTGGGAATGCAATCTGGTGCAACCACTTTGGAAATCAGTGTTTCGGTTTCTCAGGAAATTCGGGATCAACCTACCCCTGGACCCAGCAATACCACTCCTGGGAATATACCCAAGAGATGCCCTATCAAACGACAAGAGCATTTGTTCAACTATGTTCATAGCAGTATTATTTGTAATAACCAGAACCTGGAAACAACCTAGATGCCCTTCAATGGAAGAATGGATGAAGAAAATGTGGAATATAAGACTTATGATTTTTAAGTTGCAAACATATTTTCTAGTGAGAACAATGAACTTAAATGTGAATCATATCAAAAAGACTTTTCCTAAGGAAACAGCATTCTATTTCCTAACATAGGTGGCCATAGACAGTCTTGTCCAAGGTGATAAGTTGATTTTCTATATTTTAACTACTGGATGTGAGAGTGTGTGGTGGACACACATGTGTGTGATGCACTTTCAGTGCAAGCATGAAGAGGCCAGAAAAGAATGCCAGGTATGTATCTCTATCACTCCCTGGCTCAGTCCCTTGAAACAAGGACTCACACTGAACCCTGTGCTACACTCAAGAGCACCATGTACCAGTGATCCATTGGTCTCCAGCTCACCCCAACATTTCAGTAATGGGCATGTGCACACATTCACCCCGCTTTTCAAATGGACTCTTGCATACTGAGACATCTGCAGAACCCAAACCAATACATTTTTTAAAAAGATAAAAGAGAGTGACAGTGTCATTTCCAATCCACAGATATGAACCATAAAAAGAGTGCAGAAGACGTAGATATATGATTACCTTAATAACAAAAGACAGCATCAACCTTCAATACAGTCGACTCTAGTATAATGGCTGTCAACTCCCTTTCCACAATATTACATGTCACCGATCATGTCTGCAAGCAGCACTGACACTTATGCTCTACTTAGACAACAACGAGGAGTGATGACCTTTCACAATCGGTTGGGCAGATGTACTACATTGAGGAAGAAAAAGAGAACCACTGATTTCATCATTCCATGAGTATTAAATTCAAGTTTGCGAAGAATGTACTTTTCCTGTTTGCATCCTTTTCAGTTTAGCTTGCTGAGCAGAAATTTTTCTTTATTTTTACAAATTTGGTAATATCTCTTATAATTACAGTATTTTACTCCAATTGATTAAAACAGCAATAACAAATTGACCTAGAACATTCTCTGTATGATTGTCTTTGTTGAAATTGAGATCTGGAAACATTATTGCCAATCATGACTGATTTAATAAATTTTGGTGTCTTTTCAGTGCATGGGTCAGGACATTTGACACTAATTCTATCCTTAAAAGTAGAGATTATTTTGGAACTTAATCCTCCTTAAAAGGTGTCAGATTTCAGAGATTGCTTAAAGGGTGTTAAATGATCAGGTGTTGGGGAAAACAGAAAAAATAAAACTGCCAAGATTAGTGACTTCCTATCCTTCAAATGATCATTTAGTTATTTGATTATTTCAATTTTAAGAATGCATGCGACTTTTATAACAATCTAAAAAGGACCCTAGATTTTACCAATATTTTTTTGTTCTTTTTGTTTATCACTGAGTCCCCCACAGTTTGTCACAGCCCCTCCTACCATGTGGGCAATAAATCTGCACGAACTGGTTAGATGTCAAAGACAATACCTCCTGCAAACATATCCACAGAGAAAAGTTAGTAAATGAGAAAGATGACGTATGAGTTGATTCTTGGACTTTCATATGATATATGAACCTTTCTCTTAGGGAAGTGTTTTGTTTCAGCTTAAGTAGAACTGACAAAGGGTCATGCCTTACATATGAAATGATGCCAGCATCCCTTCCAGCGACTGGAAATTCCTTTCCTACAGAATGAAGTTTTATTGAACCAATATTTGCTAATAGACTCCTGGGGTCTTCAGGATCTCTAATGAAGACTCCAAGGTACAACAAGCATCACATTCTGAAATCACAAGGCACACATTTATTAAAAAAAAAAATAGAGTCTTTGTGCTCTCGGCCAGATGTTAACAACCTGCAATAAAGGATTGTCGCTTCACAATTCTGAGATGAATATGTATCTTAGACAGGCTGATGTTTTTCCTTCCCTGTACCTCATGAAGCACAATGCAACATTGTGGTAGGGCAAGATAGTGAAGTTTCACCATCATGGCAAAGTGTTTGCCTGCAGGATAGGAAGCTTTTGGGACAATGATAGGAGAGCCTACAATCCTTCTTGCTTTTGTAATTGCTCTCAAAACAAAAGTATCCTTCAAAATCCCTCCAGTATATCAAACTTCTGGAATAAGTCTACAGAAAAGACAGGTCTTGTTTAAACATTTATCTCATGAGTTGAGAATGTTTTGAGATGTGCAGTGGTCTAGAGGCTCAAACCAGAAAATTATACATCTAATTATGTATTCTAAAATAGTTTTTACACAAAAGAATGTAGAGTTTTTAGCTTTATCCTTGGAAGCTAACCTTTAACCTTTTGCTGACTAAATAGAAGTAAAGATTAATGTCTTTAAAAATGACATTGTCACTATAAAGCAAAGCCGATGTATTCTTTATTTTAATATGGGAACACATAGGCAGCATTGGAGTCATTTGGTTTTTGTAGCTTTCAGATTGTACAGTCTCCTTACACATGATGGGTAAGTGTTCTACCCTTGACCTTTACTATCTGTCTCAAGTCTTTGAAAAGAAAGAAGGAAGATATGGGTGGGTCAAGTTATTGTGTAAAATTGATACACATATTCCTAATCAACTATATGGAAAGGTATTTAATATGCTGCTTAGAAAGAAAGAAAATGGGTTTTCAGTATATAATTTAAAACAATCTAAGCCACAAATGATCTCCAATTGGTAAGTACTTGCAAATAAAAATAAAATTAGCCTACTTCAATGGAGTCTCACTGAGTACACCACCCATTTTTAAGGGCAGGTCTCATACCAAGAAGTAGATGGTCAACACATAGCTAATTTAATAGCAATTTTAGAGACAGGTCCTTTGTATATATATTCTGGTTTCCGGTTTTGTGTGGTTGAGGGATTTCTGTGTATGAGAGAATGTGTGTCTCACAGAGCTATATGTGCTTCTTGTGGTTTTCCCTTTAGTTCTTTTCCTTCAGCTCATTTATTTTGTTCTATTCATTTTTAAATTTTTGTATTATATTTTAGATGCTTACTTATACCTTAATGAAAGAAAGGGCATGGGTTTAGGTGGGTTTGGAAATGGGGAGGGGCTGAGAAGGCAAATCAGAATCAAAATCCACGGGACTGGAAGGATAACTTAGCAGTTCAGAGCTCTTGCTCCTCTAGGAGGAGACTCAGATCCTACATCACACAACACAACTGTCTATCCCTCCAGCTCCAGAAGATCCAACACTCCCTTGTGGCCTCCATCAGCATTGTACATGCATATGGGACATAGACATACATGCAGGCAAAACACTCATAAAAATAAAAT
>NC_022009.1:122000196-122002284 GCF_000317375.1 Microtus ochrogaster | reverse complement strand
AAAAAATGTATGTTTACAAAATAAAGAACACTATATTAGAAAGTTCAACGTCCACGGATATATTCCAACAGGATGCATTTGTTTACTTTTGATGACTCTTCCCCAATCTGGAACACAGCATCTTTTGTAAATGATGAACATACCCTAACTGACTATTTGCACGATTGTTTCCTATCAATAAACCACCAAATGCAAATTCAGAAACGGCAGTGACTGGCTGATCATTGAGTGGCTTTATTTCCCTGTGTTGTGTGGCCCTACTTTTCCTACTGTGGTGGTTCTTCTGAATGGCTTCCTCCTAAATATGGCACTAGCTCTTCCCAAGCAATCCTCAGTCACTCCTCCCTAATCCCAAACCCCTAGTGACCTCAAGCACTTCTTAGCCTTAGATAAACACTGTCCCTAAGCACAGATCCTTTGAACGTGGATGAGGAGCTCAGGGCTCTCCCCTAAACCACAAAGTCACATTCACAGATGCATTGCCCCTTTTAGATCCTTCACACCCACTCCAGATGCCTCAGATGCATGCACAATGTATGAGCTCTGCTTCTTCCCCACTTCCTAAATCTGCACCATGAGACTTGCCATTTCACCAAGCAGGACACTGTAAACATCTTATCGTTTGTTGACGACAGCATTCGACTGACCAGGATTGAGATCACGTGTAAGTGAAAGCTCACTAAGCATAAGGCTCAATGTTCTAAAAACATTGCAGCTGTTTCTGCAATTGTCTCCAACAGAAATTATCCTTCTTGCTCACACAGTGATTTTCCTTCTCCTTAGTAAAAGGTGAGTGCTCCATCTTCCTGGCAAAGAAGTTTGTTGTCTCATACTAACACTATTTTTTGTACCAGTTGGACACATCTACTAGTTTAAAACCATGTGTAAATAAAGAGCTAATCTCATACATTCCAAAATAATCCATTTAAGAAGGTAAAGTATTTCAGCTAGTAGGCCTATTCATGTCTGTTATTATGAAACGAAATGAGTAAAAAGAGCAACAAGATGGCTTAGACATTAAGGGATCTTGCCAACAGGGCTAATGAACTGAGGATGATCCCAGGAGCCATGTGGAAGAAAGAAGAAGAAAATTGACTTCTTGTAATTTTCTTCTGACCTTCAAATGTGTGCCATGGTATTAGAAGACATGTATACAAACACACACACACACACAAACACACACACACACACACGCATGCAGAATGAAAGGCAGGCAGATGGATAGACAAAAAGATCCCTTTAGACTAAACTAAATGACTAATACTTTCAGCATGGGGCATGTTCTTCAAACTTTGTTAATTTTTTATTCACTTATAACGGAAGATTTAACTTTCATATAACTGAATTGTGATTTTTATTTCTAATTTAAGAAAATATGCCTTTCACAATAATAAAAAGACATCTCACCTCTTAATAGTTTGACTATTTCTGTAGACTATGAATTGGGTGTAATGCTAGACAGCCATCATTCTAAGAACCATTCAATGTACAGTTCAGACTGTATTTCTAAGAATATTTCCTGGAGGCATACAGCATCTGTGAAATGTGTTCTTCTCTAGAGACTCAAACTAGGACTTTCCCCTGCTCTGCCAGAGGCTTCTGTCGCCCTCCCCTATAAACAAATTTATACTATGAACTCACCTCAACAAGATTGTTAATTCAAGTATTTAATAAATCAAATATAGATTTTGTGCCCCCAAAAAAGAAAGAAACAAGTTTAGCCTCATGCAGTTGGTACAAAACTACTTTTAAGATTAAGATTTTTTTTTTTTAATAAAAGTCATTTCCTAAAACTAACTGAGGGACCCTCTCCAGCCCACTGTTGACATAGTTTTCTAGTTTAAGCTGATTTTAGTACAATATATTTAACATGCATCAGATTTTATGTGACCAAAAAAGAAATGTAATGTATAATGGCATAGTTTGAAAGTTTGAAAAAATTATCCGAAGATTAAGTTAAAAATGAACTAATAGTAATAATAAACATACTGAATGCTAAGAGGTACATATGCTGAAGTGCATGTGCTGAGAAATCTCATGGGAACAGGACCACTGCAC
Organism: Microtus ochrogaster; assembly: GCF_000317375.1. Classification (NCBI taxonomy): domain Eukaryota; kingdom Metazoa; phylum Chordata; class Mammalia; order Rodentia; family Cricetidae; genus Microtus; species Microtus ochrogaster. Next base: position 122,000,226 of record NC_022009.1, on the reverse strand, counting down.
AGCAGGACATCTATAGAGTCTGGCAAAGGA
>NC_022009.1:121982285-121999642 GCF_000317375.1 Microtus ochrogaster | reverse complement strand
GGCTGCACCTTTAGCAGCTTGGAAAACAGGGACTGAACCAATTTACAAGGCTAACTGCATAACAAGCTCCTGGTAAACATTAACAAAATATTCTCCTGGCAAATACTGCAGATCAAGAACTTAAAGGCTTAATGACATGAATTCAATGGGTCTACCCAAAGCGCCCCTGTGCTGTTCTGACTAAAGAAGAGAAAAGCTGCAGTTAGGACCTCAGGTTAGAGTGAGTGAGGAAGGGGTGGGCAAGGGAACCTTCTGCAGAGATCCCTTCTGCTACTGCTCTTGGATGTGTCAAAGCCTTCAGCAAGTTTTGCTAAGTATGTGTGTATTCATATTAGTTTCACATGTGGGTGAAGCATGATGTATGCTGAAAACACGTTTGTGTGAATGAAAGCTAGTTAAGACATGTTTTAGGAAAATAATTTTGTGTTCAAATTATTTTATTCTGCACCATTTTTCTGTCTAATTAGATTTTTGTTATGTGGCCAAAGAGTGTAATGTATGGTGAAATGGTTGAAAAATTCAAAGACACTAGACAAAGGTTGAGTTATATTGGGGAAAAAGCATTAAAAGTTCATAGTCTAGCTATGAACTCCTTCTTCAGCTCCCTGAGGGATGAGACCACAGACATGCATAACCACACCCAGCAATAATATTACTTATTAAGGACAAAGTACACCTGACAATAAAATGTTTACAAAATTCAGGTTAGACATTAAGTTGATTGATTTAAAAACAGTATTTCAGATGAAACTGAATTTTTGAGTGACACATGGCTAACAGATTCTACACAAGTATTTTTTTAACAAATAAATTTTAGAACATCCCTCATATTTGTACATAGGAAGATAAGTCTAAATGCTCTTTGTCATGGCTTAAAACATCGATACATTTTTAGGCTCCCAAGAAATCAATGGAAAACTTTAGAGAAATTAGAAATAGATTTTAACACAGTAAATATCCTATTTATAAAAAGAACCCTCTTAATGCAGTGCTGGGCACAAATCACTATGGACAAAGACTAATACAATTGTCTACTCCGACTAAATCATGGCAGTCACAGTTGCTCCACAATTTTAAGTGTGTTCATTTTGTGTGTCACAATATAGAAATAAAATGAAATTTATGTGTATGTGTACAGATTATATTATGTACAGTTGTTGCACATATGCAAACACATACACACACACACACACACACACACACAAACACACAAACCTGAATGGCATATACTGTAACAGAGAAAGCAAAAACAATACTAGATCTTCAAATCCAAAAAATCTGATGAAGGATTTGTTGCTTCTAACACATCCATCAGCAAAGGCTGCCAAGGCACTTTGACTGGGAAACCTTGTTGACTCAAAACTTCAAAGGACCAGTGAGTGTGATGTGTTACACAAAGCCGGGGGTACACAGCACACAATGATCTCATTCCCTCTGAATGCCCAAGGCACATCTTTCAGACTGGCATTGTGCAAGTGAGGCTTGTAGACCCGACTGCTCTGTAATTGCCGGATAAGTTTAGGCTCCCTCCTCTTAGCCAGGCTGGAAATAGCAAACGGCTGCAAAGCATGGCTTGGCATATACTGTTTCCAGTGTTCCTGGTCCTGCTACTGGGTACAACATTTCAACTTGATCCTGTACAGAATAAACACGTAACTTATCGGTCGCCTTAGAATCGCTGTGGGGACAACAAAAGCATTTCCCTTCCAGGCATCTGTTGGGACTAATTGCAGTGCAAGAATGCACATTATGTGATATGTGCATATATGTGATGCATAAAGAGATATAAAAGGTGGAAAACACGCTGCTTATTGCAAACCCTACACTTGGGGGAAGTGCTGTTCATTACTCATCAGTATCCGTGGCTCATCAGCTACTAATTTCAGTTTAACTTTGACAATAGCCCCAATCCCCTACCAAGCAGTTCCTAAAGTGGCCACGATAGCCAACTCCTTCTATGATGTTCTGTTCGCATTGAGACTCTGGAACATTGTTTCTTAAAGTGATCTATGACACTACCAGGCCCTGAGTGAGGTTGTTGTATAACACATAAGAGCATATGTTGCTAACAATATACAATCTACTTTAGAGATAAAAATGTGTGTGTGTGTGTATATATATATATGTGTGTGTGTATTATATAATACACAAGATGTGCTTGTTATATATGTATATATTTTTTCTTTAGACATTTTCATTATCTTCCTGTAGGAGTCTATGGTAGAGCTGCAGAAATAGCATAGCTGTTTAGAACCCTTACTGCTCTTTTAGAGGATCCAAGTTCAGTTCCTGGCACCCACATCAAGCAGCCTGTAACTGCCTGAGCTCTAGATCCAGAGAATCCAACACCTCTGGTCTCTTAGGGCACTTGCACTCAGATTCATATATCTCCAGAGAGACACATACATAGCCATATTATTAAGTCAAATGAATATTTGGAAAGCTCACAAAGGTTTCTCACTGCAAGGATAGCTAGTTAGTGAACAGGAACACAAGCTGATCTGGTTTGGGTGGACGATGCGAAGGGCTGTCACTCACACACAGGTTCATGAGGGTGGAGCCATGGCTGTGGTGTCCACCACTTTAGTTTCAAGCCCAGTATTTGACTTACTGTACTCATAATAGCATGTTCTTGAAGTTTATAGTTTATGAATATTGTCACTTAAAAACGAAATAAATACAGAAGTGGGAAGAAAGCAGATCTGGACAAAAAGCACTGCACAGATCCTCACCACATTTTCTGAAACTGACACAAGTTATCACTGGACCCAGCACCAAGGATTCCCCCCACCCACCAACAGCTACTGTGCAGCCAACTTTCTGTTTATCATGGCAGAAGCACTCAGCGTTCCATCAGCACTTTGCAGATTAATGACTGAGGAAGATGTAGCACGGCCAAACGGGAAGCCCAAAGCGCCTTTCATGCTGAAGGGTAAGTCAACAGCCTGGCATCCACGTGAACACTTGCTCCGGTGTGTGAGAAGGAACAACGCCGAGTTCACACAGCGTGACCGGTGACAACCAAGTGCGGCTGTGTACTGCGCAGTTAAAAAATTGATTTAGCTATAAAAGCATGGCGGGAAAATTAGTACACACCGTTTATCATAGAATTAACACAGTCAGATGTCATAGGTCAGAAGCTTAGCATCAACATTTATTTGAATGTTTTAATGACATAGTCAATAGCTTTGAGGACTTCAACATGACAGGCATAATTTTCAGAGATTTCTCAGATGCTTAAGAAGGGTGAAAACTCTAACGTGATTGAAACCCATTTCTAGGCAAGACATTCTGAGCTTCTGGAAAGAATTTCCACAAATGGTAAACTCAGTGCAGATACAGTAGAAAGATAAACAAACAGTTGAGAACTTACTTCAAGAAAGCAAACCCTAGGTTTTCAGTCACATCACCTGAGAGCAAAGACCCAGGATTACCAGCTCCTGGCAGCTTAGCATGGTCTACAGAAATCCATCCCAAAACAAAATTAAAACTGTAAACAACAAACTAATCTTCCTGGGAGAAGAAAAGGCTGTGCTTCCTTGTTGTTCTTACAGTTCCCTGTTAGACACTGGGTTTATTTGTTCTAAGCTTTTACCAAACTCTTAACATATGAAAATTTAAATTGGCAGACACTGACCCTAGTGTAGATGGTAGAGTTTTAGGAACACAGTATTAAGAATTCTTCTGAGAACTGTGAGGGGCCAGATCTGCAGATGCCTATAATAACCCACTTTTGGTCAAAGTAAGAGAGCATTGGAGGCAATGAGTTAGACCAACTTTGGCTGGGGCAGCAGCTCAGCTTGTGCACTCATTTGGCTTATACAGTATTCCTGGGTTTTCCTCTCCAGCACCGCAGCAAGGAAAAGACATTCTGGCATAACTTCACATGACGCTAGTCATGGAGAATTGGGCTGAACACTAGTCTATGAACATTATCATTTAGGAAGAAGAGAGTTGCCGAAGGAAGTCCTACAGCCAATAGCCTTTAAGGTAACCGCCCACTGGGGCGTGGCCTCTTATACTATTTATGCCTACACAGAGCATGTGTCTGGCCTCTTTTCCAGCTGAGTGATTCAGTTTCTGTTCTCCATTTCAGTAGAGGATTCTGATTTGTGAGTCTATTCCTAAATAAATAACTATCCATTATTCTCAATTCTGAGCTAGTGTGGGTTTTTTTAAGTGTCCTTCTTCAGAGAGTGACCAACATTCAGGTGTCAGTTGAGACAGGACAAGATAGCCCTCATTACATGCAGTAAAATCTTGGTGTCTTCACAAGTCTCTTTGCCAAAGAGATTATGAATACAGAGAAAGACACTTATGAAAATGCAAGCAAATGGCAAGTTGATACTGACAAAGCAGAGACAAAATAAACAGCAAATGTGACTCAACCCAGATTTGAAGAAACAATTTTTAAACTATTTTATATGATCGATAAATGCTAAGGAATTAATTACTCTAGTCAAGAAAGGCTTTAACAAAGAGCCCACAGAGAGTTGAGCCAAGGTAAGAACAAAATGATCCAGAGGCAGGAAATGAAGGCAGAATCAAAGGGGAAGCTCACATCATTAAGAACAGAGCAGTATTCCAATTGCATGGTACCACCTGCCCAACAACTCAATGAACTTCCCAAAAGAAGACCTACTTTTTGTCACTTGCCCATTGTTTTAGAATATAAAGGTGAAGACCTCCAACTCTCTGCTCACAGAACCAATCAGACATAAATAAGAGGGTTTTCACGACTCAAGAATATCCTCATGAACAGGTGAAATGAGCAAATTTTATGAGCAGCAATACTGCTTGTAGGATCTGAGTGCTCCTGGAGGACTAAGCCCGTTCTAAGCCTGTCTCATCCATTCTGTCTCACACTCACAATACACTTTTGAACAGATGTTGTTGAATCCTTACCCATTATCCAGAGAGAATTACAAAGAGGCATGGAGGTGAGACAGGTGCACTGTCAAACAAGAAAGGTCTTGGACAAGAAAGACTTTAAAGACTTCAGCCATGGGCTGGAGAGTTGGGGTCATTGTAAAGCATGGAAAAAGCCAGGCTTGACCCCATTCTCTTGTTATGCTAACACTGGGGAGTTGGACGCAAGGTGATTCCTGGGGCTCATGGGCAGCCAATATATCCAAATGACTAGGCCCTGACTCAAAATAAAGGTAGGCAAAGAGACTGGAGAAGAGAACATTTGATCTTGACCTGTGGCCTCTGCAGAGACACACAAAAGAGCACACAGACACATATGTGAACACGAACACACACACACACACACACACACACACACACACACACAGACATCTTAAGTCACTTTCATGATTGCTCATGGCCTTTGTCACCATGACTCTCCCTGAAAACACCTCCTGTATGCTGATGAGGGTCATAGGAGCAGTCATTTCTCCGTGATGTAGAACTGGATAAGGACTTTGCAGATACTTGAACTCTGTAACCATGAGTTGCTTTTTATCTAATATGGTGGCATGACTGTCTTTATCCAAGCTGTGGAACTAAAAAGCCTTTCAAACTGTTAATGGCAAGTTTTTAAAAAATTTTGAAACAAAAACAAAAAACTAACAAAACAAAAAAACTGATTTCCTCACAGCTCCAAAGCACAATAAAAAACTGTGTCCTCTTTCAAAATAGTGTAATCTCTGATGCACATCTTAAAAAAATCTATGTGTGTTGCTTTAACAATCAAAAGCAACCCAGAATGTCAAAAGAAGCAGTCCATCTATTTGATCATCTCAATTAACCTCAGCGAAGATAGAGAATTTTTAGTGTCTAACTTCGTTTCCAACATTACTGTTCTTTAATATAAAATTTATCCGTGAAAAATTGTAAATGCCCCAGTCAAATAATCCTGACTACACAATTCTAAGTCAGTGATTAAACCGTGACAAGATAAGGAACATTTACCATTGGATCAGTTATTTTCATAAAAATCACTTCTTTCTTCTCAGCTCTTTCTTGTGTCTGGCAGGTGTAGACCATGTGCAGTATGAATTGGGCACATGCTACGTGCAAAGCATCAATTGAGTCAGCATAGCCATAACAACAGAAGCCACCACATTCTGGAAAAGTACAACCACAATGCAAGGCAAAGCAGAGCAAATTACTTCATGTTTCAATTTTGTGAAATAAAAATGACTTATATAGACTTTCGAGTTCTAGGACATTCGGGAGAGAGAAGCTGGATTAAAATGGAATATCCCTCTGAGACCACACCTCTGGCGATCCCCAACCAGACACCATCATGCCCCTAAATTATATTACAGTGTTTCTTTGGGGTCTGTTTGCTTGCTTGTTTTTGTTCCTACCACAGCACAGAGACAATCTTCCCTGTTTACCACATTAGGACAGCCTCTAATAATGTACTTTAGTAGCTCCCCCCCCACTCTTGTCTCACAGCCATATAACTAATGCAATCAATGACTAGTTGTTCTCAGCTGGCCCATTTACAAGGTTAAGTTCCCTGCTTCAGGGCTTTCCTCCTTGTCCTACTTCACAAGTATTTGCAAAATAAGTAAGTAGGTAGGTGGGGAACTAATGATATCATTCATCCTTAAGCACTTTTAAAAATATAGCTATCCATCTCTGACACATGGTTGAGTAGTGGTATATTTTCTACTCCTCCGCGATATTGAAAAGAAAGAGCTTAAGAAGCCATTAGATCCAACTTGTGATTTGCAGATGAACACCTAATTGTTCAATGAAATAATTGGGTCAAAGTAACTAGGATTTGGTGAAGGGTTCCAAGAGAGAAAGTGTCCTAGGTTGGTCGTCAGAATCATGGGCTACTTGTCCCAGCCTGCTGCATTACTTTCTCTTTGACAGATTTATTTCTGTCATGGCCCCAGTATCAAGGTATAAACTTCAGACGAGGCTAACTGATCATATTGCAGAAATGCATAAGGCTTATGTGGTATTTTGTTAGGCTATTGTCTTAAAAGACTACACTTTCTACTTATAATATGCAGAAGAAAACAAATTTGCTTGAGCACTGCCAAAAATCATCAATTATTACACAGACTTGAATCATACTAGCTCTCTCAATAAAAATAATAGCATTTTTGAGCTCAGGGATTATATATGACATTTATATATTATATATGAACAACTGTTAGGTACAGTTGTAAGATATATATACACACAAACACAACTATTAGGTAGAGTTGCGTTTTATATTTATTTATATATAATATTATAATATTCATATATGCCATTTATTATATCACAGTATTTTAATTATATATTATTAATTAAATATTATAATATTTATATATATAATACAACTGTACCTAACATTATCTTCTGAACTGTTATGTCAACAGACTGAAAGTACAGCTGACTATATCAGTGTAGCTTAAAGGATAGCTCAGGGATTGTGCACTACTTCATACTGGCTGTCACTTTTGCTCTGGATTTGAGGTCCATCCTGAATGCATTTCCACCCTTGGGGAGTGGGCTGATGGGCAAATTGTTCCTATGCTAATCTTGTAAAGGGAGTTAAATTTTGTCTGTCTCCACTGGCCATTCAAAACCTTCCATGGACTCTGTTTTTAGTAGAAGTATTAAGATCAGATAATTGCCCATGAATCATGAATACTTCTTCCATAATGTAAGGTTGTATCCTCCTAGAAGGAAAGCTGCATGTGATCAGATGGAAAACGGCAGCATAAACAGGTGAGGGGGGCTGTGCCGTCTCTGTGTTTGCTAAAGGCATTCCCAATCTTTGTGCAGGAATTCTTTCTCCTGTTGCTAAAATGATGAAAATTTCTGAGGTCAAGTCTGGGGTGGTTTCCTAGGCAAAAAGATAAGAAGGAGAGCTAGTGTGGAGGCATTCCATGGTTCCCAAGGTCAGTCTACAAAATTTCAGTGGGGAGGTAATAAATCCTTGGCCTTCTTCATGGAATGCATGCTTTTACCTTAAAACCCAGAGTACAGCCTGGCAGAGGTTACATATCACTCACCAGGAGAAAAATCAGCATTTTATACATAAGCTTCCCTTTCTAACAGGTAAAACTTTAAACAGTTAAATATCTGGCTCAAAATAAGTAAAATAACCATTAGATCATCCTACTTCATACTCCTTACACAAGACACACATAATCGAGCTGGGACTGAAGGTGTGCAGTCATAAGTAACTTCAGCACTTGGAAGGCAATGGCAGGAGAAATTTCAAGATTTTAGCATTTTATTTGCTGATAGTAAGTACCTTCTAAGCATCTTTATTTTTATGTTCATAAAAAAGAGAAAGTTTAATGTTTAATTTAAAACACATAATGAAATTAATTTGCTAATATCTAATACACCCACACTATATAAATGTTAAGAAACTAGCTCAATAAAAGTGTCATATTGAATTATCGATTAATAAATATGTGGTTCCAACCTATGACAGATCATGTGGGATAGTAAATTTTCTTTGGCAACTTGGCTAGATTTAGAATCACTATGAAAACAGGCCTCTGGCATGCCATCAACAATGTTTCCAGAAAGTTCTAAATGAAGGGAGATGATCCAAACTGAATGCGAGCAGCTCTACAAATGGGCTAGATCAATGGAAAATGGAGACAAGAAGCAGTGTTCACCTCTCTCTGCTACCTAATTATGGGGGCAACATGACCAGCTTCTCACCCTCCTGCTGCTGCACCAGCTCTACCATGGTAGACTGTACTTTTCAACTGTACAGATCTTTCTTCCCTTCAGTTGTTTCTGTAGGGTATTTTATCAAAGCAATGTAAACATATAACTTGTTTTCAACTCTCATTATAAGTTAATTACAACTTAAGGTAAGACCTCTGTTATAGTTCCATAAAGAGAGCAAATTAAAGAACTCAGTTATTACACTGACATATTCCTCATACTGACCCTTTAACTTTGTTCTCTTATTTTTATTTAATAAATCAATGTACTTGGCCAGGTGCAGCCATGCACACCTGTAATCCCAATACTTGGAAGACTGCAGCAGGAGGATCCAGCAGCCAGACTGTCTCTAGAAATGCCAATATATACATACAGTTATATAACAAATTCAATAGCTGTGAGTTGCTCCAAAACTTGTTGGGTCTCTATGTTTTATGCCAGTTTTGGCAGTACTCTTTCACCTTCTGAGTTCTTAGTTGTCATTAAAATTCAGCCTTGGCATCCTTAGAGAAATGCAGGTGCCAACTCTGCATAGAAGCAACTGCAAGTGCACTGGTTGCAGGGTTTAGTGAATACTCTCTAGCTCTCATCTACCGTTTTTTTCATTTAAATCTATTTATAGTTCAGAAAATTCATCAGAGTCATATGCCTTTTATTTAGTAAGCTCTGCTGAAGTCAGTCAATACGTAACAATTGTAAAATCTGAAGAATTCTTATCCTTGCTGTTCTTTTCTATTTCTCATAAGAAACTAGATTGTAAGATCAAGCAACACAAACACAGTATGCTACAATGTATAGATTGTAAAATCAAGCAACACAAACACAGTATGCTACAATGTATAGGTTGTAAAATCAAGCACATAAAAACACAGCATGCTACAATGTATAGATTGTAAAATCAAGCACATACAAGCACAGTATGTTACAATGCATAGAGATTATTAGCTATTTCTGTGACTACAATCTATGTAATTATGTGGATAGAATATTTAGTGTCGGGTGTGTGACAATGACAGAAAGAAACTTCACTCATTTGACAGACAAGTATGGCAGATAACTTTCTTCTGTCCCCAAGGTCAAATAAGTTAAACTGTGTGTCTATCACAAATCAACTCAAAACTGCTTACTCTTTAAAAATATGAGAGAAAATTGACTGATAGAAGCTAGAATCTGGATGAAATTTTTTAGGTGTTCACAGGAGCAAAAGAGAAAAATCTGGTCCAAACCACAAATACAAGCATAGTATAATTAATCCAATGACAACATGAAGATAGTTTCGAGACTCCCATTGTCAAGAAGATGCAAACAAGCAGACTACTTCACAAAGAGTAAGACTCAGACATCTACTAGGGAAATTTTAACTATATATCTTTAAAAGATTTTACTGTCTAGCAGGTTATAGAAAACATTTTAAATTAATCTGTTTCAAACACAATTTTGTCATCAACTCAACTCTCTAAACACTCCTAGCAGAATCTCAACCTCATGCCCTGTCATCAAAGGGATCACATCTTTTGCTAAATGCTAAATACCAGTCCAGGGCCAGTGATGAAGCACACGGTTATGACAAATACAGTTAGTCCAAATCCCTTCAGGGAGTGATGTCCTGATTCCAGTTGTGGGATCCAGACCTGGCCAATGGCAGGGAAGTGGATTTACAAAGACACAAAGCTGAGTTGGTAGAATAGCTCTACTTTTCCTGTCTGGACTCAGCGTTGAGGACTGCTAAGGCTGGGGCAAGCCTGAGGCTTAACAATAGAGAAAGATGGGGTGGCGGGTGGGTCATGAGCCTAATGATGTCATCACTGAGTCCTCAAATTGACCCGTTAACTACCTTAACTCTAACTGCTTATTCTATGAGACATTGAGCCTTACATTTCAGTCTAATTTGCAACCTTTTATGATCTGCAGCTAGAATATCATAAATTATAGCCTTCTGTTAGAGTTTCCGTAGGTATGTGCACACACACAAATGCATCCTAAAACGGAGCCCTATTACTTACTGGTAGAGAGCCCATATATATTCACACATTTGATCACACATCCAGCAAGATGGGGAAAGATGACTATACTCACAGCTGAACATCATTCCCTAGAGTAGATGGTAAAAGGTGCTATAGATTTATAAATTACTCATATTATTTATAAGCTGGAAACCCATTCACCTTTTCAATGTTAGGTTTTCTTTCATTCTGCTTTATCTTACAAGTGATGCATACAACAGGGGTCTGTCTGCCATGTCCCTCTGACATTCTCCATCTGCCACAATATTTATGTTCACAGAGTAATATGTCATGAGTTTGATAAAATATTAATGCTTATAGTTTCCTGAAATAAGACAGTTTTCATTTTTCACACTAATAAGTAAACTGGTAATATCAAAGATTATTAATGTTTTTCAAAGAACAAGCCTCTATTAGATAAGAAAAATTCATGTATCAACAAAAAATAAGAGACAAAACCAACAAAGGAAAAATAGACAATTTGTTGTTTTCTATGGTACTTTAAACTAGTTTAGAGTAAAAAAAAGTATTTATGTATCACTCACTTTCAGAAAACATTTTCTTGGTAAATAGCAACAGAATGTTTAAAGGGTTATATAAGCAATTCCACAAGATTGTAGTCATTTGGGTTCATGTCAGCTGGGACAGGAGTCCTGTGGTCCCTCAGGTCTATACAGTAGAGTTTGCTTGTTGCCAGGGATTAAGTAATGAGATCTCAACTGCTCTATTGCTCAAGCTGGACATTCTTATCTTCATTCTGTATTTATTTGAAATATCACATGCATCTTGCTAAAGAACAGAATGTAGGCAAAGGAAACATAATATCTCAAAGTATGAGCTTTATCTTGTTATAATTTATCAGTTGCCACTACACAAACATTGTTATATAACTCAACCTTGTGCATATACTTATCCATCTAAACATTTGCAATTTGATGTAGATTCATCAAACCCTTAAGGAAACAACCTTTATGTGGAATGGGCTTAGAGAACAACCAGGAACTTCCTCATGCAAGGCAAGGGCTCCGCCATTGCCTGCTCTTTAGCCTCCTACCACACCGTTCTTCCATGCATCATGCAGAAGTCTTTATTCAGAATTCCCTCGCTTTAAAAACTAACTTTTTTTAGCAACACCTTGAACTAGTAAGTTGCTCCCAGTCTTCCTATTGAATTTTCATTTTCCATATTTGCATTATGTTATAATGCATGTTTTTGCTTAGTTTTATACTCATACCCTTGGATTTATACACATATCATTTTATATTTATTATCGGTCATTTTTATATTTCTTACCAAGTTGTATGTAAGCATTTAAAGTGCCGTAGAGAAAAACCAGGCACATACAACTTTCACATAATTAGAGAAGCTATTGCTTAACCAAAAAATCATGCCCGAGAATAGAAAAAAAAATAAGAGAGAGAGAGAGAGAGAGAGAGAGAGAGAGAGAGAGAGAGAGAAAGAGAGAAAGAGAGAGAGAGAGAGAGCGAGCGCAACTTTGCAAAGTCTGTTGACTATTGCCATACTTTGAGTTACTCCCGTTAGAAAGGTCTAATGTTGAGCTTCATCTGGTTAATGATTCCCTTGTGGGCTTCCCTCAGAACTCTGAAAGAATAAGTATTCTGTATGTCTCCAACCAAGGAATAAGGAATTAGAAAAGGACTCAGACTCCATTCTGGAGCATTCCAAACCTCTCATCTTTCCACTCAAAGCTGTTATCCTCAGAAATCTAATTGTCATGTCCAGACAGAGGCCTAGCCTCCCCTTAGCCGTGATTTCGTCACACACTCCATTGTTACCTTCCTCACATACTTGTGTCTAACCAATTACCCACTGTGACTGCATCATCTCCCAAACAGGTGTGGCGACAACCCTAAACCTCATAACTGTTATTAATCCCACCTTCCTTTCTAATATAAATGCCTCTGTAAGGAGGCAGGCATCTCTCACAGTGTTCCAGAATTACTCAGAAAGAAGGGGTATTGTTGTCATGATATATGGAAGGAAAAACTACTTAGCCTGCCTGTTAAAACTGGGTTTCATGTTGGTTCTTTAAGCTCCAGGCACTTAATAGCCATTTGTCCAGATGTGTGGCTACTGATACAGTAATAGTGTTTATATTACATTGTGAGCCTGTGATGCAGGGTTTTATTTTGTTTATTAAAGCTCTTAGGTCAATAGATCTCCAAGCTACTCACCTCCTGGGAACCATTCAGGACAGCTAAGCTTAGACATATCTGGACTAAAAGCAGACTTGTAGCTGGTAGGCACCATTTGGTTTCATTTTCTGAACTTGAGGTTTGCCAGTTTTTTTGTTTGTTTGTTTGTTTTGTTTTGTTTTTGTCAGTTTTTTATTTTTCATGAGGAGCAGATTCTGGGGCACACGGACATCTCAATAGCAACTTTGTAACTTTGTTTTATGTAGGACTGGCCATAGCTGAGATTGTGTTCTTATAGATTTTTATCTTAATTTTGAGATAATAATATGATTACATCATTTTACCTTTCCCCTTCCTCCTTCCAAGCCCTTCCATAGATCCATCCTTTTGCTCTTTCAGATTCTTGGCCTGTGTTTTAATAACTGCTGTTCCATACATATCTGTGTGTTTTTACAATGTAGAATGGTTCAAGTGTTGGATGACAGGAAAGTGGTGTGTTATATTACAATGTGTATTTGTGTCATTACCTTGGTTAGTCAGTTAATTCCTTAATGGTTTTTGTTTTCATCCATCCTGAGTCAGGTCTTCTAAGGGAAAGCAGGGTGCCTGTCATCTGAGTTCATACGTGCAGACTGAATTCTGCCAGAACATGACTACAAAGAGAGTGAGCCATGGCTTGGATCCTGCTGGTGCCAAGTGTGGTGGCAGAAGCAACGGGAAGAGGGATGAGTTGAAAGTCATATTCAGAGAACAGGATGACCTGCATGGAAAACGTCCAACTGCTATTGGGCGCATTGTGTAACTCCTTGTAATCTGAGCCTTGGGAATCCAAACATAACGACCCACCTAATTATGCCCCACCCACTTAAACACAGTGGCTGTGTCACCTGACCCCAGGAACCGCCACTTCAGCATTGGGCACACAGTGCTGCCAAACGTCCTTTTCTACCTGACCCTTGCCTCCCAGCATTCGGACCCACGAAAGCTTTTCTGGTGACTTCGGGAGTTTCTGGGGCCTGCCACCAACAACGTTCCTGGATTACTTAGGGTTCAGACTTCTTTCCCATGTTTTCAGAGTACACATACAATGTTTTTGGTGATTTATTTAGAACCAAACTGAGAAACCCCAGAGGATTTCTTCTTGTTGTACCAAGAACTTGGTACACAATAAAATGGAAACTGAATGACTGTGTTGCTAAAAACACCAATATAGAACTCCACTAGTAAACTATCCAGTGTGCACATAAATATTGCTAAGGTAACAGAACAACATAAAATTGTAAAAGTATCTTAGAGAATGTAATTCTTCCTAAAATGCATTCTTTTAGTATTTCTGCTCATATTCCCAAATGTATTCATCTGGTAAAGTAAACACACACACGAGAGAAAGAGAGAGAGAGAGAGAGAGAGAGAGAGAGAGAGAGAGAGAGAGCAAAAGCACAAGTGGTTTGATGAAAATATATGCTGAACTCAATTTGCAAACTGTTTCAGAAGATGATAAGATTGGGACAAAGTTTTGATGAAAGCATGGGTGATGCTCATATCTGTATTTGAACCCTAGTCAGTGAGGTCTGCCAACGCCTGATATTGTGTGATTGAGAGTAGTGACCCCCAGCCAGCTATTACCAACAGACAAACTGACAGAACTCCAGATTAAGCTTTTATCAAACTTTTACAGTGCTCAGATGGATCAGGTGAGCACAGATTCAGCAAACCAGTATAAGTTAAGTCCTTTCTGTAACATGCCCTGAGACATGGTGGTAGCTGAGCAAGTCGTTGGCCATTAATATCAAAGAGCAAGTTTTAGTTGTGGGTAATCATTTCCCATTAAAAATGAGTTATCCACTGACAGTAGATAAAGGATTTCTGTAACTGGAAAACTTAGAAACAAACCTAATTCAGAACTCATATTGTAAATGAGCTGAGATTTTATTTTACTTGAACACATTGGACACAGCAGTCATGAGTTTACTCGGTCCTCAGTGGCAGCTTGGCGAGGAACAGAGCGAGTTCTGAACACCATCCTGAATAGACACAGACATTGGGGTACCAGCTATCTAAGGGAACAAATAAACTCTGACCCGGAAGCTTTATCTGTAGAACCTTGTAAATAACACCTTCCTCATAAGGTAAAGAAAAAAATAAGTAAAAATATCAGTGAGTGATAGAAAATGATAGCGGCAGATGTTGTCACAATAATGATAATCAATCACTCTTCTAGAAACAGTCTAGTTCAGGTATCATTAACAAGAACAATGCATGTTTCTCAGTCCAGCTTGAAATCCCACAGGCAGCAAAAATTCAACGATTCCCAGAAAGAATTAATGTTTTTTTTTTCCCTCGTAAACAGCTATGAGGGTTTGCATTTTGGATGATGTAACTCTTCAATTCTTAGTTTCTTTGACGGTATCATCTCTCTTACTCAGACTCTCGAATAGAAATGAAATTGCGTGCTGGTGCACTCTCCTAATTCATGAGAAGCATGAGCTGGGAAACCCCATCGTATGAACATTTCCAGGGATAACTAGGGTGGGACTAATCCGGGGTGGGGGGAGACTACCAATATATTTGAAATTTAAAAACAGATAAATATGTAAAATTACAGTCAGCCATGGTGGCACACAGACGCCTCCCGTCCCAGCACTTGGGAGGCAAAGACAGGTGGATCTCTGGGTTTGAAGCCAGCCAGGTCTCCGGAGTTAGTTGTTCCAGGACAGACAGGGTTACACAAAGAGACCTTTACTCAAAAAGAAAGGAGAACAGGAAAAAACATTCCTAGAAAAACTGCAGTAATTGAGCTGCTCAGACAAAGGGTTTCTGTTAATCTTGTAATTTCTCAGCAACGGCTGGTGATGTCATTCACGTTGCTGGGGCAGATGTGTCCCACAGCCCCTGCCTTCAGGTGGAGCATGGGGAGCTGGCACTCAAGCTGTTTCCTCCTGTGTCAGCCTGTAGGTTCTCACAATGATGTCCTTGTTGGGATCTTAGAGGACGAAATCCTCTTAGTTAAGACTTTGGTTTAAAACCTACAAAAACCTGGCTCCTTTGGATCGAGTCTCAACAGCTGCTGCCCATACTACAGTGGTTCAGTAAGTAACATCCTGCAACCTTCCTTCTCGCTGGCTCCAATCTTGCATGTGCTACTCTAAGATCCTGTATTTAGAAGAACAAAAGCCACCTGCTATTGTCTGAAAGTGGCTCCAGTGTTGAAGGCTTGACCCCTAGCTACAACGTTGTTTTGAAGACTGTGAGGCCTTTATGACATGGTGTCTGGCTAGAGGAAGCATCAGGCCTTGGAAAGTGATCTCTGCCCCTTTTCTGCTTCTGTTTTTCTGCTTCACAGTACGTGTCAAGAGAGGCCTCTGCCTTGCTCTCCTGCCTTCAGGAATGCTGCCATGACAGGCAAAAATGCCCCCGAAACCCTGGGCCCAAACGAACTTCTCTCCCTTCCCTCTGCCAGGTATTTTGTTACTTTATTGCAAAAATAACTAATATACCATATTTGCTATAATTATTTTTAATACATTCTTTGGGACTAGGCAAAAAATTAGTTAACAGATGACAAAGGTTAAGATAAGATCAGAATATTACTTTTAATGTAAAAATTACTATTCAATGTATTACACCCAGCAAGAGCCATGCTCTTTAGCCTTCAGTCCTATGAGTCAAAACAAGGCAGACTCCATAATTACAACAAATAAAAGAACCCCATTTTATTCACATATGAGCTCACTCATAACCATTGAAAGCAAGGCGGTGGTGGCACACACCTTTAGTCACAGCACTTGGGAGGTGGAGGCACTAAGATCTCTGAGTTCGAGACCAGGCTGGTCTACATGGGGAGTTACAAGACAGCCAGGGCTTCACAGAAAAACCCTGAGTCAAAAAAAAAAAAACAGGTAAATGAATAAATAATTTGTTAGTTTTACTGAAGCCATAATGGGGACTTAAGTCTGTCAGTTTCTGCGCTTGACTGATCAGTAAGGAGCTGAATGAATAAATACCATAAAAACACACTGTTTATGTGCTCAAGTTCTACTGACATCTTAGATGGAAAATATCAATTATATCGATATTTACATAAACACTTCCTATTTTAAAGTCATCCATGAAAATCATGCTGACCGTCACATTTTCTTTCACAGGAAAGTAATGACCTGGATTTATTGCATGTTGTCTTATGCTCACCTTGATGTAATGTTCACCTTTATCACTGACCGGCTACCCAGGTGCTTAGGATGTAGAAGGTCCTGAGAAACCACTGTCAAACTAGCTTACTGCCTATCCATTGCTGAACCCAGGGCCGACACCTAAAATCATTACCATGCCATCAAAGGCATACCAATTAGCAACAAGGATGTTGCATCCATAACCTCCTTGGCACAATTCTAAGTAACTACTTTCTTATTATTTATTATAGGATATTGTAACCTATATTATTACGTTACCTGCCTTACTGAATAATCTAACTATTCATTCTCTCTCTCTCTCTCTCTCTCTCTCTCTCTCTCTCTCTCTCTCTCTCACACACACACACACACACACACACACA
>NC_022009.1:121980044-121982185 GCF_000317375.1 Microtus ochrogaster | reverse complement strand
CACACACACACACACACACACACACACACACACACACGCTCACACACACATACACAGAAATTCTGGGCACAAGCAGATGAATCTCTCCACAAACAGCTCTGTGCTTCATTGTGAATGACCATGTCAGCAAGGCTGATCCTTCCTCTCCTGCTGGATGCTACAGGCATAGAAACTAATGAATTATATCCTGGGAGCGTTTTAATTTTGATAACAATTCATTCAAAGTCAATTAATCATCTTATTGATAGGCAGTATGTTCAAATACAAAATTAATAGCGTGCAGTTGGAACATAATTGAAATTCTATCAAAAAGGAAATTAAAAGGACTCTGGATAATAAATCATTCACCCTTTTCTAAAATATTAGTGCAGAAAGTGAAATGAAAACAACAGGCTTTTAGTCACTTTGGACACATTGATCTAGGTTTAGACTGTTTCTAATTTTCAATACATGGATCCAGCCTCATATTTATCAATGAGCCTTGTCTAGTTGATACTAATCACTCTCAAGGCTACCACAGCCCCTCCCTACACAGTCTACTACTTCTGCAAACACACTAGTACACAATCATGTCTAAAGATGCTATTTCTACTTCCTCTTTGTTACTATAGTGTACTTGAGGAAAGTATATGTTCTTTGAATTCAGACAATATAGCATGTTTTTCTTGTTCTCCTCACAGAATCCAATACATCGTGAATGATATAGGAGATATCCCCCCAGGCAGCCATTCTTATAATTCTAACTTACATTTTTTTTTGAGATTTCAATATAATTACAACATGTCTCCCTTCCCTGTGAGCCCTTCAAACCCTCTCCTGTACTCCTCCCCACTCTCCTTCAAATTCCTGGCTTTTTTCAATATTCATTATTCAATGCATATATGTATACACATATATGTTGCTCAATACACTCGCTCATTCTATATAAGGTTATTTGCCTGCATGTTCAGGTCTGATCATTTGATACTGAAAACACCTCTCAGGTTTTCAGCTTTCTTCTGTTTTCTCTAGTTCTTTTTGTAAGGTTGAGGCGTGTGTAAGGTTTGGCATGTCCACTGGTGTTGTCCTTGATATTATTATTATCACAATTTTGCATTTAGAGGGCTTCATATAGAGATTGTTTCTCTCCGTCAACCACATGAGTTCTAGGGACTGAAATCACACTTGGCAGTAAGCAATTCTACCCCTGAGCCATCTTGTCAAGCCCTCAAATCTAAATATCTTTATATTCAGCAGTATGTAGCAATCAATGGGAAAGAACATATACACTCAGCACAGTTGCCAAAAATAATAAATTCTACCTCGTCCTCCAAGAAATGAACAAATGTGTGACCTGAACTAAGGAGATAGCAACCATGAGCACCTGAGTCGAGACACTCAACAATTAGTAGCTGAACTTAGCAACTAGAGACTGTAATCTCAGTCCTGGGTGCCTGGGGTTCCTGATGCTCACTGGCAGTCTATTCAAATCAATGAACTTCAAGTTTAGTCTTGAAGTCTTGTCTCAAAAACTAAACTAAAATAAAGTAGACATGGATTGATAATGAAAGCCAACATCAACCTCCAGCACCCTTGTGCCCCCACCCCCACACACCGGTACACACAGGAACGCACACACAGACACCACAAACATGTACAACGTATGTCTGTGTGCATACATGTTTGCATATGTGGCATGTAAGTGACTCTGAGCAAATCATGAGACTAAACTCACAGGAAGACAAAGAGAAATTGAGAAAGGAGAGTGAAAAGGAAATGTTAATAAGGCCACGAAAGAGCTGAGAGATGATTCACTGACACAGCAAACACCACAGACCTATTAAAGGTTAGCTCTGCCGCATTAAAAATTAATCCATTTTCATTAGGGTGAATCAAAACAAGTGAATGTAGCCAAACTTCCACAGAAAACAAGTGAGATTAGATAACCTACTATTTTAACTGCAAACGTCAACAAAAGAGATACCAGGATTAAGGGATCCTGGTTAATTAAACATTAATGAGAGCTACAAACACATCGAGTCTAATGTAGAATTACCAGATAAATTGTTTAAAAACATAGAAAATAACTGAAGTTTTTTTTTTTTTGTTTGGTTTTTTTTTTTGGTTTTTCGAGACAGGGTTTCTCTGTGGTTTTTGGAGCC
>NC_022009.1:121978441-121978677 GCF_000317375.1 Microtus ochrogaster | reverse complement strand
GACACCCTCACCCCAATACTCTCACCCCAACATACTCAGTCCCCAACACACTCAGCCCCTAACACATTCAGTGCCCAACACACTCAATCAGCCCCAACACACTCAGCCCCAACACACACAGCCCCCAACACACACAGCCCCCAACACACTCAGCCCCCGACACCCTCACCCCAATACTCTCACCCCAACATACTCAGTCCCCAACACACTCAGCCCCTAACACATTCAGTGCCCAA
>NC_022009.1:121960685-121978341 GCF_000317375.1 Microtus ochrogaster | reverse complement strand
CCCAACACACTCAGCCCCTAACACATTCAGTGCCCAAAACACTCACCCCCAACACACTCAGCCCCCGACACCCTCAGTCCCCGATACACATATATACTATAAAGTTGATACTTGCTAAGCAATAATGGAGGTAGACTTTTCCATTCACTTCTTTGAAGAAGAAAAATTCAAGACTTGAAATTGGTCCAAAAAGGGTGTGTGTTGACTATTTGTTGAAAAAGTGGCATAGTTTTGGGCAGAAGTGATTTCTTTATGAGAATCTTTTGTTGTTGGTAAAGAAGGTCCATAAATATCTGCTACCATGTCCAGGAATTTTTTTCCTCTTTGTTTTTCATGACAGGGTTTCTTAGTGTAGTCCTGGCTGTCCTAGAACTCACTCCGTAGACCTGGCTCACCTTGAACGCAGAGATTGCCTGCCTCTGCCTCCCTAGTGCTAGGGTTTAAGGCATGCACTATCACTATGAGGAGATCTTTAAAAGGGTGGGACTGTACATAAAACAGCAAGCAAGAGAAATGTAATTGACTATTTTAAAACCTGATGTTAATTTTTGGGAGCAAATAAAGTGAACAGAAAAGTCTTTGGTTTAAACTAAGCTGAATTGGTCTCCAATTTTTTTCAGTGACAAAAAAACTGGCTCCATCATAAATCTACCAAAGGATATTTGAATTCATTATATTCACAGTCACACTCATTCCTTCAAAGTCAACATCCTTTAGGCCAATCTCCCATGATCTCCCTATTCCTTCTCTCTGACACACGCAGACACAAGGCTTTGCCCATAGTAGACATGTCTGTGGAGTCCTGTACGAATTGGTTATCTCCTTCCACCATGTAGGAGATGAAACATCTACATCAGGGCATCAGACTGTGGGCAAGCCTCTTTGTTGAATGAGTCTTTTCTCAGACACAGGAACCCTAATCTTACCAGGAACCCCAGGGGCTCAGACATGAGAGCTATTCAGAAATCCCACTAAATACTCCTAGAGATAAAGGAAGTCATGAAAGGCCCTCAGCAAGCATATGTGATGATGAAGAAAACTGTTGAAAGAGGCTCACTGATCATAGGAAGTCTGTAAGTCCAAGAGTGAAATCCCAAGGGGCAGGAAAGAGAAACTAAAGATCTAAGCCCAGGGAGAGGTAGTGAAAGGAAATGCGCAGAGATGTGCAAGGAGTGGACACGGAGAATGACCAGTCTTTCAATGGCAGTTAGACAGGAAAATAAGACACTGAGGGCAATATAAAAGATGTTTCTGTTGGGGCATGCTGCACTCGCAGCAACAGCAGAATAGCTTCAGGAGGAGAGAGAGCTCACACTGAGAGAAGTCCGAGGCGTGGGTGTGAGCTCCTGGCTGTGGAATCACCAGCAGAACAAGGAGTGACAAAGGAATCCTAGCAGAAACACTCCTACAGGAAGCCCCGGCGCTTAGCCAGCCGCGTGCAGTACCAATGCTCTGCCTCCTGACTACTTCAGCTTACCTTTACATAGCTCCAGACGGTTGATGCTATGAATACATGCATGGCTTCAGTCACTATCTTAGAGATGCAGTTCTGAAAATCACATAAGCACATCTTCTATGCAGCTTAGAAAAGTTTAGCATTCTTTGAAATCCGCTTCAGAGGTTGTTTTTTTTTTTAAAGAAAATAATTCACGAACACACAGGATGAAAGTGGATACAAATAATCCCATAATTAAAGAGTGAATTTTGATTTGTGAATCTGACCAGTGCAAATGTTCAGATAGCATACCTGCCAAGGAAACGATTGAAAGAGAAACAAGACCACTTATGCCAGCTGTGGCCTACTGAACAACAATAAACAGACAGCACAACCAATTTTTGTCAAAACAGCCATTCAGTACAGCCTGTGCTATAATTCGGACTGACTTAAATACCAGGGAAAAGTAAAAGTAGACAAGATAATGATGTGTGATGTCCAAGATAAAGCATTCCATTGTTTTCAGGACCGAAGGTACCATCATTGGCATGACATCTGCCTTTACGAAGGCTGACTTAATAATGTCTTGCCAGTGACTCAAAACAAGGTTTTCAATAAACTTACAATAAGCAAAATAAAAATGTGAGAATTGGCCATGTCAGTTAAAATGGACACAGCTATCATACGGGTGCAGGGAGAGTATGGAATAATTTACAAGAAACCTGTACTTAAATGTAATTAAGACTAGATACACGCAGCTAATGAACGACTCTTGGGTTTTACTAGTGCAGAGAGCTAGAGTCATTAGCAACCAGCTTGGATTTTCATCTCTTCAGTGCCCTAATTTCTCCTGGGTGACAGGGAAGGTGGTTGGGCTTGGAAGTCCTTCCATTCATCACTAATTGTGCCTTTAGGCACAGTAGTAAATTTCACAGGAGTCCTAACACCTCTGAGACAAAGGCTAGCAACACCTCCTTAAACTGCTGTCAACATTAACTAGCCTAAGAGATGGGTTGGTTGCAAAAGCCCATCATTTGCTTAGTACAAAAAACTACCATTTTTCAATCACACATGGGACGACTTCCTCATTTATAAGATCCAAATAAGAATCCATGCACAGCACAATTAAGGAACTTTTGATATAATCATTGACAGGAATTTTAAAAACTTTAAGAAACTGTCTTGAGTTTGGGGGCGGTAGAGCTTGTGTGTTGCAGTGAAGCTGACTGCGCAGACTCAGCGGCTGTACAGCTGTTTCCCCTTGACTGAAAGATTCTGGGGTGGGGGTGGAGCCCAAAAGACTCAAGAAAATCCCAAGACCCTCCCAAGATTCACAAGCTCCTCTTGGAGAACATGTAAGCCTTGAGCCAGTGCTGGGGGTGAGAGAGTCCTTGGTCTGCAGCTGTCATGCAAAGGACTTTAATCATGCCTTTTTAATGTCACTTAATCTGGGATGGGATTTTTCAATGATTCAGGTTCCCAAGTCACCCATTCTGCTACAAACAACCTCTCACCCACACTTCCATGATGAACAAATTCAGTAGTTCTCCAAGCTTCATTAGGCCAAATCTGTTCTTTCATCTTGTGTTGCTCCATCATTCTATGTGCAAAGAGATACACTCTCCAGAAAAACAAACCCATCACTGAAGCTCAGATACCTCTCTTCAACAAAGTCTTCCCTGGCTATTAAACAGCAGCTGCCAACTGGAGCCTGGGAGTCCCTATACGGGCACTGTGGTTTATTTCTCTGCTTGGCATGTGTGTATCACATCATAAAGCCACACTTAAGTGTCTACTATCTATCTCTGTTGCTGGAAGGTAAACACCACAAGATAAAATATGTGCCGTGATTTCTACTGCTTAACTGGTGGTGTGTAGCAGGTGCCCAATAAATATCTGCTTAGTAAAATTATGTGTTGAAAAGAAAACCATGTGGAGGTTATCTTTTTAAAAAAAAATGGGACATTGGACAAGGAAGCTCACACTGCCTTCAATCCCCATGTCATTGCAAGTCTGCCCTCGGAAGGACACAGTAGCCAGAATCCAAGCTATGCCACACAGAAAGGATGAAGACACAGGGGCTGGCTGTGGCTGGGAAGAGTCTTGGAACTAGAAGTAAAGGCCAATTTCAAACAGAGTCATAAAGTGTGGCAATGTGTAGATGCCTGTTAAGCAATGAATGCTGCTGGAACTGTGCAGGCCAGACACTGCTTGCATGCCTCATGTTCACGGTTTGGTTAAGTTTTCCACAAAAGCCTATTGAATAGCTGCTCTGGTAAGGTATTTCACATAATCATGTTGTGCTGACTTCATATCCACAGGTGGATTATTCTTCATGTGCAGCTGCGTAAACTGAAACATGTCTCGGAAACACCGATCAAGTGTCTCTGCATAAGACAGACTGGAGGAGCAGAGGTAGGGTTTGTAGTTAGCCTGGGACTGCAAACCTCCCTCATCTAACTCTATGGAGTCTCCTTCCCCAGTCACTGTTTGGACTCTGTATCCAATCTCTGATTCAATCCCCAAGAAACACCACTTACTCAGACACTAAAGTAAATCCACTTAGAAAGAGAAGAGCAGAGTCTCACTTTAATTACACGAGAGAGGCCATTCTGGGTGCCCCAGGGGCCCCTGAGATCTGCACTACATATCTGACAGGCATGTACACTGCTCATGCTGAACATATTTCAGAGAGATAAATCTCACTGCTTACAAGTTAATCATACAAAATGCCAAAAACCAATCCATGGTAGCCAGAACAAGTACATTTCATGTGGGAAAGCAAAAGAAGGATGTATGCACATACTAGCTACATATTTGCACACATATACATGTCCACAAGTGTAAGTGTAATGCATATATAATATACACTTTTCATGCTACTACTTCCTGGAGTTATCAAGTTGGAAATGTGAATTTTTTTTAATTTTTTTATTGAGAAAAAGAAGTTTCTGCCTCCTCCCAGCCTCCCATTTCCCTCCCCCTCCTCCCACCCTTCTCCGCCTCCCTCCACTCCTCTCCCCCTCCCTCTCCAGTCCAAAGAGCAGTCAGGGTTCCCTGCCCTGTGGAAAGTCCAAGGTCCTCCCCTCTCCGTCCATGTCTAGGAAGGTGAACATCCAAACTGGCTAGGCTCCCACAAAGCCAGAACATAAAGTAGGATCAAAAGCCCGTGCCATTGTCCTTGGCTTCTCATCAGCCCTCATTGTTCGCCATGTTCAGAGAGTCCGGTTTTATCCCATGCTTTTTCAGTCACAGTCCAGCTGGCCTTGGTGAACTCCCAATAGATCAGCCCCACTGTCTCAGTGGGTGGGTGCACCCCTCATGGTCCTGACTTCCTTGCTCATGTTCTCCCTCCTTCTGCTCCTCATTGGGGCTTTGGGAGCTCATCTGGTGATGGATGGAGATAGAGACAGAGACCCACACTGGAGCACCGGACTGAGCTCCCAAGGCCCCAGTGAGGAAATGTGAAATTTTTAACAGTGTTTCCTAAGCTCAGTATATTCAACAAGACACCTCACTTAAACATATGACCAGTTTATACTTCTTACGTCCCCTGCATGTTAAGTATTGCCTGATCTTTAAAACTGTATCTGTTGCTAAAGATAGTAAACACAATTTCATTTTAATGTTTATAATTCTCAAATAGTTGCTGCTTATGGGGAGAGAGAGTTGGCTTTACTCTTTTTTTAACGTAAACTGGGATTTTATTGTTTTGATTTACAGCGTTGCTTTCCACCACTTGTAAAACACGTGATATAAAGGAATGTAAAGCTATCATTTTAAGAGCAGGCAGGTGAATAATAGCCGTTGACTTCCTGGTTTTTCAGCTTTGCCGTAATTAGAATTCTTTGAAAATAGCTTAGGGGGATAGGATTTTTTTTTTTTTTAAGATTTATGATGTACTTTTAAAAATTCCTGAGCACAGGCAAACGTTTATCTTTGAAGTTCTGGGATATAATTAAAGTGTAAATAGACTTTTGATTCCTACGGAGGTTAGGAGAGCATTTTTTCTTGCAGACCTGGGGTTCTGGCTGCTTTTCATTGTTCTGAGGAAGGTGAGGTGAGGGAAGAGGAAAGGGGCGCACGAGGCAGGGTAACACGGGCAGGGTAACACGGGCAGGGTAACACAGGCAGGGTAACACGGGCAGGGTAACACGGGCAGGGTAACACGGGCAGCTCGGTTATACTTGGCACCTGTTACGTTTTTCTCAATTATGTGTAATTATGGACAATCTTAACATGTTAATCTCGGGAAATTAGAGTTCTTAGAAAAACTGTGACAATAATCTACAGTACTGCTATATCCTGTTTCTGCTTTTGTCTCTCATTAGCGAGGATAGCATTCAACTGTTGTATCTGTTCTAGTTAATGACCCAGTGCTACTATTATTAACCAATGCCAAGCTTAGTCAAATTTCCGTAGTTTTGCCAAAAGTTCTTAAGTTCCATGTTACTAGATTTCTGCCAGATCAATGTGTTGGTTGCCTTGGGTTCCTCTTGCGGACTTTTCCTCAGGTTTTCTGTCTTTTGTTTGTTTCTGGTTGTCCCTTTTCTTGTTTCTGGATAGTGGAACCATGTTGGGTAGTCCTGGACAGATGTTTTATAAAAGGTCTCTCTGTTTAAACTTTTCTGCTTCCTCACAATCAGATGGTGGTCTATACAGTTAACCACCAGGACACAGAATAAGTTTCTATTATGAGCATTGCATCATGTTAAGAAGGTACTAAGAACAAATCTAGTTCAGAGCTTGGAAACCGGAGTGGTTTATTTGTTGTTGTTGTTTTGTTTTGTTTGTTTGTTTCTGGGAGTCAGAAAAGGGCCTGTCGGACAGGTAGGGATACCCAAAACCTCAGGATGGAAGCAGGGCAACTCACAGGCATCTTCAAAAGTGAAAGCAGCCGGATTCCTTGCCTTTCCTTTGCTTCAGTTCACCTGAGAACCTGAAAACTCAAGACCAAGAGGTCTGTCTCTCTTGATGTGAAATGAGCTACAAGAGCTCACTGAATGGTAGTTGCTAAAATATGCAAAAGCCTGCCAATAAGATACTGAAAGACTATCTGCTCCTTGGCACATACAGCCAATGCAGTAAAGATTCCGCAGTATGGAATCCTATTTCATCCTGCAGCCAGAGTAGACAATTTTTAACAAAAATCTCCAACAGAGTAGGCCAGTAGTTTGTTTGTTTTAACAGTTTTACTGGTAGGCAAATGCATCCATAACAAGTCACCTGTTGAAAATGTGCGATTCAGCAATTTTAGTGTATTTCCAGAGCTATGAACCTGAAATTTTTATCTAGATCATTACATTGACATTAATACAATTACCATTGCTTTCATTTATCCTTTAAGTACTACCTTTATTCTTATCATAATTCATAAAACACTGACTTAGCACATTGTCAAAATAGCATCTGTCCTCCCGTAAGTCGGGACACTTTCAAAGGACTGAATGCCCGTTACCCCATGTGACACTAACTTCTCATGGTTTTCTGTGAACCTGAGTTCACCCTGCAGGTGAGTCTCTCGGGGAGCTGATGAGGAAGAAAAGGGTAGAGAGGGTTGAGGAATACTACACCCCTGTACCTGCTTTTCGTATCCCCACAGCTGGAAAGTTCATTCCCCTAGAAGAGCCTTTGGCAAAGAGGAATACTCCCAATACAAAAGATTCATACTTAATACAGAGCATGAAAATTATGGACACAGAATGAAACGGGCAAACTCTCTACATTCAGAATTAACTGGATGTGAATGTAATGGAACAATTGTAGCAAAGTGACCCAAATGCCATCACACTTGAACATAAACTTTGCTAACATTTATATGTTATGCGATTTTCATTTCTATCTTGAGCACGATCTCATTTTTAATTTTCTCGCATTCATATAGTGAAAGCATTTCCTAAATGCAGTTTTGAAATTACGGTTTCAAAATACTTATCTTGTAAAACCTTTAAGAAATCAATTTAATCCAACCTTAACCCAGCACTTGGAGTTAATAAGCTTTCAAACACTCACTGTTTAGAGAGAATTCTTCACCAACTACAAAAAAAATACTTTTCTTTTCATAAATTGCTTAAGTTGATTCAGACTCCACAGCACTTGTGTCTTCCAACACCCAGAGGAGTTTCAATTTGTTCCATGGCGGGGCAATTAGAGAGTTGAGCTGTGTGTTAAGGAGCACTGCCTTTGGAGCTAGAGGAACATAAGGTGCTGGCATTGTGAGATCAAACACCATGTAAACCATAAGCCATAGACGATCACATTTCCTTCCCTTCCAGTTGCCTTGGGTGCTATCTAACTTCGTTTTTCTAAGAGTACCACCTACTCTATGCTGCTGCGATGAAACAGCATGGTCTAAAGAGACTTGTTTGAAAAATATGGAATTTATTTTGGCTCTTGATTCCAAATGGTATCATAGCAGGAAGACGTGACAGGCATGGAGTCAGGGGCAAGAAGCTGAGGGGTCAGACGTCTGACCAGAATCATATGGCAGAGCCAGGACACTGGGAGTGGGGTCAGGCTGTGAACTCTCAAAGCTCAGTCCCAGTGATGCTCTACCTCTAGCTAACCTGCACTAATTCCCCAAACAGCACCACCAACTGGGAGCAAAGTGCTCAAATATCTGAGCCTAAGGGGGACATTCTTTCCAGACCACCACACTAACATTATGCTTCTATTTATAAGGAACTATGCATAAGGAATTTATTCCAAGTTACTATCATTTTAATGCTATGAGTATATATCAGGATTGGGTATAGCTCAATTGTAAAGTACTTAAGTGATAGCCATGGGATCCTGGATTTAGACTCTAGAACCACAGAGCAGAGGAAGAACACCCGCAATAATCAACTTTTAAGGAGAAAGAGTTTATTTTTGTTCATAAGTGCATAGGTTTAAGTCCATGGTCACTTGGGCCTGTTGTGTCTGGTCCAGTGCTGAGTGAGAGACAAGGGGCAGGGAGCACAAAAGGAAGGAAACTCCTTGTCTCCCTTCCACTTTTCAAACATGTAGTAACCACCTTTAATACACTGAGCAAGACGCTGAGGAGATGCTTTGGAACACAGCCTTAATTCTAGGCTTCCACATAGAGAGCCACTGTGAGTGACTTTAAAGCACAGTAACATTTGGAAGTTAGAAGTGAGATCCTAGAGGTCATCTTGACGCCTCTGGACCACTGGGAAATGTTAGCTTGAAAACATAACAAAATGTATTTATTTGATGCATTTTAGATTTTTTTTTTTTTAGTGTGGTCAAAATCTCAGGGAGGGATTAAATATTTTAATGATTAAGCCTTGAATTCATGAAGAGAGTTAACACCAATTCATAATAGCTCTAAATTTTAATAAAATTAACCCATACACCTGAATCTAACATTATCCCCAAACAATACCATGTGTTAAAGAGACTATGCATAGTCACAGACCAGCAAAGATAACCAAAGAAAATTCAAATCTATGAATCAAGTTAAGTGTCCTTCAAGTCCTAAAAATGAGTGGTTAAGAAATCTAGCTCATAAAATTGAGACACACTGGCCAATTTTCTAAATCTACTACTGTAATGAATTGAATGAGAACGATTCCCTCACTGTCTCGGCATTTGGACATAGATAAAAGTGTCCCCACTGGGAAGTGACAGACATTGATCACTATGGCAGTTGTTCTCATAGCGATTTCTCCCTTTCCTTGCCTTAGTTACTTATTAAGTTTTCTTCAATCACTTGAATAAATAGATTGTTTATTGGTTGGTATATAAAATGAAAAGTAATTTTTTAAATAAAAATATGGGGAAAAAGAGGAAGACACAAGTGTAGAAAGAAAGCGAATATTTTTGGGATTCTTAAAATTAAGGTATGTATTAAGTTACAGAGATTAGGAATCAGAGACAAACAGCAAAGCACACACACATACGTGCACATTCAAGATTTGTGCACTATATGGCATTTTGAAGCCAAGAGATAGATGAGTTATAATATAAAAACGAGAGAGGGGAAATCCACAGAATAAGTTTGTATCCATAATCTTTCATTTTGTTATAAATCATTAAATGGTCAGTTCAACATTTCACTTATTCTTTCTATAAATGTTGAACATCAAAGAAATTACGACCAAATGCAGAGGATCATGGGATGCTAATGATACTTTCTGTGTCAATTTTCATTTTCAAGTGCGGAGAACCCAAAATGATCAAAGCAGACAAAGGCCATGCGCACTCGTAGGCAGGGGGAGGGGGAAAGGCTGAGTCTCACATGGCACAAACACAGGCAGTATGAAAATTAAAAGACACTGAAGCTATTTAAAGAAGCAGAGTCTTTTAAAATGTGGCTTGTAAATGCTTAAGATGTGAACCTATTCTAAATCAGACATCCAAAGAAACAACTCCGGAGCTGAGTCACTCGTGGGAGTCTAACAAAGAGTTCAGTAAATAGTTGAATCTGTTCTGTGGTAAAGTACATAAATAGGGTTATCAGGAACTATGTGTATAACATTAAAACCATTAAATATACTTTCAAAGAATTAAATATTAAAAAATAATTTTTTCCTAGGGTGCCAAAATATGTTTGTACTCAAAGAAACAACAAACAAACAAACGAAAACCACAAAAATAAATAAATCAAAACCATGCCTGCACTTCCACTTATTCCGTATAATTTTCCGTCATTCAACTGAACAATGAACAGTGATAATGACTTAGAACTTTACTCCTCACATTGTCCATTTTGTTTTTATTTTGCCAGTCTCTAGGTCACTTCCTAGTACATAAATCCATCTAGTTTCATTCCTAAAGATTGAAATCTCATGAATTACGAGTCGATCCATAACAGACATCCAATGATGAAATTACTAGGTTTGGAAAAAGAGAAGGGAAAAATCTTGCTTGAGTAAGGAAAAGATGAAAGCCAGGCTCAGAATACTGGCCAGACAGTAAAGGACAGGGGTCAAGCTGCTAAGAAGAATGAAGGAGGCTCAAATGGTCAAGGAGGGGCAGGTCAATGCACAGACCTCAAGGGTATTTTATACCCTGTGGCATGCTCTGTTCTTGTCTCTTTAGGTACCCTTACATTTGAGCTCACTGGTTGGCTTTCTTTGTCCCAAACTATAAGAGACTCTGAAAAGCATCCTTGTATGGTAACCTTTGAGAAATTTGTAGTACACAACCCGCGAAGAACAGAATTTAACATAATATACTTCTTGCAAAACACTGCAGAAAACACATTCCTCCCTTTTCTCAAAATCAAAAAGTTTATATAGCTACTAAGTATGGATATCTTGGGTGGCTAGTGTTTATTTTTTTTAATTATTTGTTTACTTTGGAGTCATGCGGATGTAGAAAATGTTCATGTCCTTGTGCTCATGAATGTGGTGGCCAGAGGTTGTCATAGGATGTCTGGTAGCTTCTCTCCCTATACCTGGAGCTTACCAGTTCAGCTAGCCTTGAAGAACAATGAACCTTTGAGAATCTCCAGCCTTCCCTTCCCTGTACTAGGATGACAGGTAATTGCTACTACACTAGGCTTTTTTACACAAGTCCTGAGTACATCAGATTTCTCTGCTTGTCCAGCAAGTACTTTGCAAATGGAGTGATCATCCCAGCTCCTCTAGGATGATTCTGAAGAGGACAGTCATATGAACATAGATGAGCATGCATCTAGAAGAGCCAAGGAATGCAATAAAAAGAAAAAGAATAGGGGCAAAGGGGACAGATCCAAAGAATGTGACTGGTATCTGAACAAACAAGGAGTAAGGAGGAAAAATGATCGATCCAGACCTAGGGTCCTAAAATCAGTTTTTCATTTAAAAGCTTATAAAATAACAATTCTCAGTTCCACAAAACACAACTGGTTTTGCTTCGTCAAATTGAACATGAAATTTATTGTCTTCCAGTCCCTCCAAAGGCAACAAAAGACAAAGGAATTAACCCCAGAGAAAAAAATATTTCTGCTTCTCCCTCTTCCTCCAGCCATCAATGACTTAAGGTTCAAAAAGAGCTAGCTCCCATCAGCTGATAGAGTGGGGTCCCTGCTCCCTCTCAGTGAAGAGGAAAATGGAAGAGAGTCCCTGCTTCGCCATCTGCCCCAGGTTTATGATATCAGGGATTACTGATAACACTTTTAAATTGAGGCTTTCAAAATTTTGTTCGCCTCCATTTCAGATGGTCCTTTGAAGATACTAGTGTTGACAAGCCAGAGCTTGCAATGTCTTGAGAAGCCTAAAGCCCTGCTCCAAGGCCCACACAAGTAGAGATGTTGAAAAACATTCCGCAGGTCACACATGGCGATACGCCAGATGTTAGAACACAAAATAAGCAGTCCCTAAATTATGGCTCTAAATCAAAGGACCTGGTTTGCTCACTCCGTTAGTTTGCCACTATATCGATGTGTCTCCGAAACCTCTCAAAGGCATTTACTATCTCCACATTACTAGAGGATGCTCCAAGAATACCAGGTAACTGGCACACATCAAATATGTCTTAAAATTATAATTTGGGGAGTTAATCTCCTTAAAAAGTTTATTCATTTCTCAGAACTCTGTATCTCTCACCCTTGCTAACATACATCTTTTTCCAAGAAGACAGGTAGAGCAATTTCAGGCAGTAGAAAAAAACACATACAAAAGCCATGAAAAATCACCTGCAAAGGCCAGCACCGAGAGAACTGGTAAATATACCTAAGGTGGAAAGATGGGGACTCGACCTGCTCAATGGAAGATCAGTGCAACAAACCAGGTGTGAATGGCTTTGGAGGTGGGAAAACGCAGTGCAAACTCACAGAATCTTAAAAACACCATTTCCTGTGGTCTTGTGATGACAGTTCTAGAACTGAAGAAAAACAAAAACTTCTTATAAAGCTGAAACATCTTGTCTGAATTATTAGCTTATGATAATTAGGTACCACAAATACAGCTTTATAGTTTTAATATAGATAAGCTTCAGTCTGGGTTCACATCCATTTTCTTCTGGTTTCATTCCCTTGTGTGTTAATCCCAGAGCTGACTTCCACACCTCCTTCTGTTGCTTCTGAGTGAGGTGAAGGGTTGTACTCAGTCACGTATGGGAGACAACAAAACTTCCTGAGAAGATATAAACTCTGAAAGCAAAGGGCACAACAGCCTTAGAATTCTGGCAGAGCTTAAAATCAATAAGCGTGGATTCTTTTGTGTGGACGGTAAAATAGCAAAGAGTTCCTATTATTAGAACATTTTGCCTTTCCTTTCCAAGACTAACCGTGGGACATTTGAAAAGACAACAGTGGCAATGCAGAGCCAGTTAGATCCCTCGGAGCTATAGGAAAAAGAGTGCAATATTTCTACTGATAAGGAAGCCAAAACTATTGGCAAAGATCCAGGGAGGCTTTTGAAGGCCTGGATGACTCTCACCTCTGCTTAATGCCTTTGCTTCATGATGTCTGTCTGGGGAAGGGTTAGTCGTTACTCTCTCCCAGTTTAAACACACACACACACACACACACACACACACACACACACAGAATTCCTGACATTCATCACACCTTAACTGTTCATGAGCACGGCAACGGCCAAAGTCTCAAGAGTGGGCAAAAGCAAGGCTCCCATGTTTTGAAAGGAAGCCTGCTGGCCCCGATGCCCCAGCATGCTCCAGTCTCAGAGGCTTTGGACCACCCGGACATCAGCTATGCTAACTATCCTCTTCAACTAAAGAGGAGATATTTATTCAGAATTATGGTTTATACTTACGCTGAGACAGACATTTGTATGGATTTTTAAACATTACATTTATAGGATTTTTAAACATAACATTTATAGAAGGTCTTTATTTGGTTTTGTTTTGTTTTGCTTTTCCTGTTTTAATATCTGTTGAAGAGAAAACTCTCAGGTAGTGAAGGGTTCTTCAGTGTCTTATTTTAGAATATTTCTCCCCTTGAAGATTGTTCTGAACATCCCTCACAGAAATGTATATTTCATAACCATTTTAAAGCAGCTATAACACCTGTCCATCACATTTATAGTACATGATTCTGTTTTTATAATAGCTCCAAAGTTTTAGAAAATGTATAAATAAGAGAGATAATACAGGGATGTTTACTTCTCAGTATCAGACCTACTTAATTTATTATTAGTAACATTAGTAAGCTTTGTTTTGAATAGGACTCACTTGGTAGAGATTATTCTCATATATCCTATAGATTTCTTACATTGTTTTCATTACTCTAGCTTCTCTTTTTACTTGTGTTTGTGTGTGAGCATGGATACACATGGGTGCTTGCCCAGATTCTGTAAGAGAGCTTCAGATTCTATGGAGCTGCTATTACAAGCCTTTGTGAGCCACTGACCTGCAAGAGACAAACTCTGGTTCTTGGTCTGAGCAAGTGCTCTTAACTACTGAGCCATCTCTCCAGGTTTGTTTTATGGGTACTATTGTTTTGCCTTCGTGTATGTATGCGGGCCACATACTTCCCAATATTCAGGCAAGTCAGAAGCCATCATGTCTCTTGAAACCAGGGTGATAGCATGTGTGACGTCTGCAAGAATAACCAGTGCTCTTAACCACTAAGCTTGCTCTCCATCCCCCTTTTGTTTGCTTTTGAAATGAGGTCCCAGAGATCTTAGACCAACTCCCTGCTAACTAAATAACTTAACATGACCTTGAACTTCCGATTCCCCTGTGTCCAGAACACAAAGTCTGTATTACAGGTGTGGACCACCAGCAGCTAAGCTACAGTCTTCAGGATCTTTCTTTAATTTTATAAAGCAATGCCTTTAAATTTGATATTCCCTAATCAAAATAGGCATATTTATCTTATTGAGATAAAGAAAGTAAGCCTAAGCCAAATACACTACAGTTATCTCAAACAGTTAAGAGAAAGTTTGGAATGAGAGCTATGGCCGCCATCATAGAGCCTGTATGACCTAGGGGGCAATCTGGGCCCTGACACATCACTCTGAACTACGGAACAGGGCCAGTTTCCACAGCGAGCATCCCTGCCTTTGTGCTTTCTCGCCCTCTCAAGAACACCAGACAATCCATGTGGTTTTGAAATACTTTGGTCAAATAAAGCTAAAAGAAAGATTGGCACAGTAGAATTCAGAAGAATCAAATTTGAAAACTGAGTAAGACGGTCATGGGAGATAGGTCAAAAACGGAGGGATGCAAGGGAGCATCCACCACTTACACCCAGTAGCCACACAGATGTGACTAGGAGCGGATGCAGTGGAAAGAGAAATGTGGAAATAATCAACAAACCGCTACAGGAAGTGCGGGCCTAGAAGACATTTGGAGAGAAAAGATGACAGAGCGTCTTGGAAACATCATCATGTAAAGCATGTGACTCATTTTTCAAGAATTGGGTACAAAAGCCCCTCCTTGGATAACCATCAGCTCTCCATTGCCAGCCCAATAGACTACTACTCTGGAAACCAGCAGAAAAATCTCAGGAAAATTCAGGAAATGGCTCATAGGAGTACAAACAGGAAGCTTGTGTCTACCTTCCTGAACACAAAAGGCAAGGCAGCATTTATAGTCCAAACTCTTCAACACTATCTCTAGATTGCATCTCCAAACATTCTGCAGTATTTGTTGAAATACACATACCTTTAGCAACACCTTAATAACTAGAATGAAGAAAACGCACTGACTGGTAAATTCTTTAGAAAATACCAAAGACATACTGAAAACAGGCAAGCAGAGCCTACAAATTTTTTTTTTCCAATTTTATCATTTAGCAGCACTGTGGTGGCTCATGCCTTTAATCCCAGCACTCGGGAGGCAGAAGCAGGCGGATCTCTGTGAGCTCGATGCCAGCCTGATCTACAAGAGCTAGTTCCAGGACAGGTTCCAAAGCTACAGAAAAACCCTGCCCCCACCCAAAAAAAAAAAAAAAAACAGAAACAAAAACAAACAAGCAAACAAAAAAAACAGAAACAAAACCAAACAAACAAACCAATTTCATCATTTGGAAAGTATTATTTTAATGTCAGTTTACCATATATATTATTTAATATATATATTAAAATTTATCAACCAGGAAAAAAATTTTAAATTCTCAATAACAGAAAATAACACTCATGTAGTTCTCAGGGTTTTAAGGTTTTAAGGGAGTTTTACATACTCCCTTAAATATATCAAACATTAGGCAAAAGTAAAATTTTGACTTACAGGAATCATATAGTGGAAACACACAGGAATTCAAGTATAAAGGAAAGCATTAGCTACATGATTATTGTAGGACTGTTTTAATGTCTAAATTTAATGCAGTCTTAGAGCCTACCTATAAGGGGCTGACTGAACAAAATATAAGTTGTTACCAGAGACAGGAATCATGAGGAGCAGTAAAGACTGGAACAGGCCTAGCGCTTACCTGGAAAGATTTACAATCCAGACAGCCTAAGCACTTTATATAATTTTCTTTTGTGTATGAATTTTCACGAGAGAAAGAAATGTTTTACAGATATTTTCAGTCCATCAATGACGTCAGAGAGTTGAACAGCCACTGACTATAACAAGTATTTATAGATAAAAAACACCAAGGAAAGCTTGTACTGTGAACAAAGGGTTATAAATCGTATACACGAAACCTTGCTTCTCTGAGAAAGGTGACTTGGATTAATACTCACGTCTAGAAAACTACGTGTAATGCAGGGAAACAGTAAATGGTTTTTGTAAGCAGATGTTAGGCATTTTTATTCAGAAAAAGAATCTGCAAATTACCAATGAGCCGCACAAACCATGCTGCCCCTGTGTGCATAGTCCTTATGTCATAGCGTGATATGCCTACAAATACACCGAGACGCTGGTAGCACATCACTGCTAACTATATGACCACCAACAAATTACTATAGCATATAACATAAACTATTAGGAAAGAGCAATAACGTAACATTTTCAGTACTAAGAAAGCAATCTTAACACTGACTAGGTGCAATAATTTATTTTTTTTCAAGTCATATTGATTTAAGACAAAGACGACCTTAGTATAAAATAGTAGATGTGAATTCCCGCTAAGTGGGTGACAAAGCCAATGTAGATTCTGCCCTTGTTTAGGTCCTGGGGTTTCTGGTTCAGTAATGTCTCTGAATGTAGTGGCTTCTCCCCCCGCTTCTGGATGTATAACATCCACGCCCACACTATTAATGAACTAAACTTTTTGTTGTTGCATCTACGCATCACTAGGTAAGGTTGCTAAGCTGCACCCTCACCCCACCTGACCTCTACTGTAGACAACGCTACTTTTATTGATATTGAGTGTGGGTTTTCTTCCGGTCCCAAATATCATCTTACAGTACACAGGAGCATATTGTGTTGTAAACTTGCACTACTGACATGAACAGTGTGAACTCATTAGAAAAATAATTCAATGAGTCAGACGTACAAACAAGAAATAGCATGTGGGTCCTCTGCCCTGTGAAAGACAATCTGCCAGTTAGCAAGGGCCACGTGGAAACTGCCTGAATTTCCTTCCACACACCTAAGAAACAAAACCAGGCTCATCAAGGAGAACTTGGAGAGATGACCCACACAACCCGAGTAGTTAAGAAAACATCTGATTCATTTCAGTAGCAATGAGGAAGTAACAAGAGACTTGTGCATGGTGTGTATAAAATATAAGAACTAAATGTTTGGCATTACATATACAAATCATGATCTATGTACAAAAGATACCTCATAACATAGTTGTTGATATAAATGTGTCTTCCAATGAAATTGAGTGATCATAACATTCTGCGAATATTTCATTCCAAATGTGTGTTATACAATCATTTAAAGTCTAGCATTGACTCTTCCATAACCATGACTCCCTAAATATCATCCCTACTCTATGGTGCTGCTAGAAAGAATCCAGTTCAGTGAAGGCAAAGGGAGAATGGGGCTGGGGATGTAGGTACTTGCATTTATTACATGCAAAGAGCTATTAGGGGCTACTTGGAGAGAAAGTCATGTGGTTGCTAGGCAACACAACTTTCCAGAATCAGTCATGAGTCAGGGAGACAGATTCACCGCTATCATACTGAAGAAGATAATGACAAGGCAGGCTATTAACATGTAATAGGTCTTTATGTAACTTTGGACTTACAAATGTGCATAGTTAGGGCCAGCAAGATGGTTCAGCCACTATAGACACTTGAAGCCAGGACTGACAACTTGAGTTTCATCTTCATGGTAGGATGAGAGATCTATCAACTGTAAACTGATGTCTAATTTCTGTAAGTGTGCCATGGGAAAGTGTACACACACACACACACACACACACACACA
>NC_022009.1:121956757-121959257 GCF_000317375.1 Microtus ochrogaster | reverse complement strand
CACACACACCATAGAGTCTCTATAATTTAGCAGATGAATGTTTTAGAAACACTCAGAAAAAAAGGTTTTAAGCTTCCTCGGGAGAATGGGAAACCCATCTCTGGTAGACAGAAACCCTTTCCAGTAACACTGCAGTGGCTGGAGAAGTGAGGAATAAAGAATGGGTCTGTATCCGGCAGTCACGCTGCTTAGCAACTTAGAAGGCCATTCTCAATGTCCGTAGAAACAGCTAGTGTATACATCACTAGAATGAGCAAAATGTAAAAATCAAAAGGCAAACAACACACTGAAGGCAGTAAAGGCACGCGGCGCTGCACACTGAGCAAGCGTGTACGATGATACATCTGCTGTGCCGGGATGCTATGACATGAGGGTGCTCAAGAGAATGGCTGTACAGCCCCTGGGTTAGCCTCCAAAAGGCTCCTGAGATTTCTATTCAGTGATGTACACTGACTGAAACTACTGCCTACGACTTAGACTATGATTCCCAGCTACTAAGGAATTGATGTCATGTCCAAAGATCCAGACAGTTCCTTCCAGTCAGTCGTCTGTTTAACTGATCGCCTCTTGCTGAGAGGATTCTCTTTATGTGGGGACTCAAAACAGATGCAGACTTCATGAGAAAGTGGACAACCTTAACAGTTTCTGAACACAAAGCAGGAAAAAATAATTTAAAGCCAAATCTGATGCACACAGACCTAAGAAAATGCACACAAGTCCTTTTCTTGGACAAATAAGTTTAAATTTATTTTTCTGACTATCTAGTTTGTTTTTTAGAAACTCCTATATGTATTTATAGTCTCTCTAGCCAAGAAGATGGAGAAAGTAACTAATATATATTAATCAGGCTAAGATTTTGCTGAAAGCCCACAATGAAGTAAGAAATTAACTGATGAGAAAGACTGGGTACAGATCATGTGACCAAGAGCTGGGTCAGCCAGAACTTATACTGCTTGACTGTCGCTTTCAGAGATCCATACTTTACCTTTTATCCGCAAAACCTTCTTCATATCTCCAACATCTGAACTTTTCCTTAAAGCACCTATGGAGGGTTATTAAGAATTAACCAACAAAACCACAGGGACAATTGACAAGCTGGAGTGTCAATCCATCAGGTTGGGGTGGTGACTGTAAACTCAAAATCTTGCAAAAAGCACCTTGGGAAGTTTAGTGACCACACAGACTCAGCAGTCTGGTTTCAATTCTCTTCTGGAAGCAGACACAGCTGCCCCCAGTCCCTCTGTGTGACACTGCTCACCCCTGAGTGGCCTGGATGCCTCGGTCATTAGACTTACGGCACAAAGATTTCAGCTCTTTTCTTTCAAGGCCAACCAGACCATACACACATAAACCGTGAGAAATCCATAGTCCACCTTCTATTGGGTTTGACAACATCTGTCTTTTCAACAGCTGTCTGTATTTTTAAGCTGAAGCCTTGTAAAGCAGATACACACAACACCTCAAAGGTGTGATCACTTTTTACATCCCTCTGATAAATCACCTAAAGGAGCAGCTTAAAAGCAAGAAGGGATTTTTGCTCACAGTTTCAGAAATTGCAGTTCATGGCTGACCATCTCAATGGATTGTAGCCACATGTCTGGGCCAGAAGTCTCCTGATAGTGGGGAATTTGGAGTGAGCATTCTTCATCTCATGGAAAACACAAGCAAGGATAAGGAAGGGACCGGGACCAGGCATCACCTCAAAGGTCTGTCTCAGTACCTATTTCCTGTAACTAGGCCCTACCACCGTAAGTGTCCAGAATACTGTCTCGCCAAAATACTGTCCCAAGTGGGGAACCGACCGCTCAGTATATGAGCCTTCAGGAAGGAAACTTCACATCTCCGTGACAGTCAAGTACACTTTGTAAAAGTCTACAGAATCTACAAAAAGGAGGAGCAAGACCAAAGCCCCCTTCAGGCCTGGTGCAGAAGGCGTGGAGGGGAAGCTTTCGGTATGTGGAATGCCGAATCTGTCCTTATCTGCCACCTGAAATACGGACTACTCCGTCACACCGTGGGAGAGCAACAGCACCGTCTCCACAGCATCCAGTGGGCAAGCAAACAGAATTAGAAAAGGTGCAAACCCGAATGTGCAAACCCTGCAGTTCTGCCCGGGATTCCACTCACTCTGGTTGACTTGCATTAACAGCGTACGTGTAAGCAAATATTCTAGGTAACAAGGTTCTTACTCTGAGGGGAAGGGAAGGCTATAGTTTATTTTTCATTTACTGCACGTGATCCCAGAAGTTACTTGCTTACAAACCACTCCTTTTCCTGAAAGAGCTCAAGTTCACCAACATCACTAAAGGAAGGGCTGCCGCATTCTCTCACCACATGGACTAACTTCTATTATCAGTGACCCTTTCAAGCCGAAAGAAGGAGAAAGCAGGCAGGCAAGAGTCAGCCTTATTTTCCAGCTCCTCTACAGCCACCTACATGAGAGACACAATGTCCTCACTGCTTCCAGAACAGCCTCACCTCCCCAAGGTGGGAGGACTGA